>NC_091957.1:30493083-30503083 GCF_031021105.1 Erythrolamprus reginae
CGGTTAGGGTTAGGGTTAGGGTTAGGGTTAGGGTTAGGGTTAGGGTTAGGGTTAGGGTTAGGGTTAGGGTTAGGGTTAGGGTTATCGTTAAGTTAAGTCAAGTACGGTTAGGGTTAGGGTTAGGGTTAGGGTTAGGGTTAGGGTTAGGGTTAGGGTTAGGGTTAGGGTTAGGGTTAGGGTTAGGGTTAGGGTTAGGGTTAGGGTTAGGGTTAGGGTTAGGGTTAGGGTTAGGGTTAGGGTTAGGGTTAGGGTTAGGGTTAGGGTTAGGGTTAGGGTTAGGAAGTGAAGTCTGGTTCTGGTTCTGGTTCTGGTTCTGGTTCTGGTTCTGGTTCTGGTTCTGGTTCTGGTTCTGGTTCTGCTTCCGGCTCCGGCTCCGGCTTCGGCTCCGGCTCCGGCTCCGGCTCCGGGTTTGTTCTGTTCTGTTCTGTTCTGCTCTGCTCTGCTCTGCTCTGCTCTGCTCTGCTCTGCTCTGCTCTGCTCTGCTCTGCTCTGCTCTGCTCTGCTCTGCTCTGTTCTGTTCTGTTTTTTTAGGGTTAGGGTTAGGGTTAGGGTTAGGGTTAGGGTTAGGGTTAGGGTTAGGGTTAGGGTTAGGGTTAGGGTTAGGGTTATCGTTAAGTTAAGTTAAGTTAAGTCAAGTCAAGTACGGTTAGGGTTAGGGTTAGGGTTAGGGTTAGGGTTAGGGTTAGGGTTAGGGTTAGGGTTAGGGTTAGGGTTAGGGTTAGGGTTAGGAAGTGAAGTCTGGTTCTGGTTCTGGTTCTGGTTCTGGTTCTGGTTCTGGTTCTGGTTCTGGTTCTGCTTCCGGCTCCGGCTCCGGCTCCGGCTCCGGCTCCGGCTCCGGCTCCGGGTTTGTTCTGTTCTGTTCTGTTCTGTTCTGTTCTGCTCTGCTCTGCTCTGCTCTGCTCTGCTCTGCTCTGCTCTGCTCTGCTCTGCTCTGCTCTGTTCTGTTCTGTTCTGTTTTTTTAGGGTTAGGGTTAGGGTTAGGGTTAGGGTTAGGGTTAGGGTTAGGGTTAGGGTTAGGGTTAGGGTTAGGGTTAGGGTTAGGGTTAGGGTTAGGGTTAGGGTTAGGGTTAGGGTTAGGGTTAGGGTTAGGGTTAGGGTTAGCGTTAGCGTTAGCGTTAGCGTTAGCGTTAAGTCAAGTCAAGTACGGTTAGGGTTAGGGTTAGGGTTAGGGTTAGGGTTAGGGTTAGGGTTAGGGTTAGGGTTAGGGTTAGGGTTAGGGTTAGGGTTAGGGTTAGGGTTAGGGTTAGGGTTAGGGTTAGGGTTAGGGTTAGGGTTAGGGTTAGGGTTAGGGTTAGGAAGTGAAGTCTGGTTCTGGTTCTGGTTCCGGTTCCGGTTCCGGTTCCGGTTCCGGTTCCGGTTCCGGCTCCGGTTCCGGCTCCGGCTCCGGCTCCGGTTCCGGCTCCGGCTCCGGCTCCGGCTCCGGCTCCGGTTCCGGTTCCGGTTCCGGTTCCGGTTCCGGTTCCGGTTCCGGGTTAGGGTTTGTTCTGTTCTGTTCTGTTCTGTTTTTTTAGTTAGGGTTAGGGTTAGGGTTAGGGTTAGGGTTAGGGTTAGGGTTAGGGTTAGGGTTAGGGTTAGGGTTAGGGTTAGGGTTAGGGTTAGGGTTATCGTTAAGTTAAGTCAAGTACGGTTAGGGTTAGGGTTAGGGTTAGGGTTAGGGTTAGGGTTAGGGTTAGGGTTAGGGTTAGGGTTAGGGTTAGGGTTAGGGTTAGGGTTATCGTTAAGTCAAGTCAAGTACGGTTAGGGTTAGGGTTAGGGTTAGGGTTAGGGTTAGGGTTAGGGTTAGTGTTAGTGTTAGGGTTAGTGTTAGGGTTAGGGTTAGGGTTAGGGTTAGGGTTAGGGTTAGGGTTAGGGTTAGGAAGTGAAGTCTGGTTCTGGTTCTGGTTCTGGTTCTGGTTCCGGTTCCGGTTCCGGTTCCGGTTCCGGTTCCGGTTCCGGCTCCGGCTCCGGCTCCGGCTCCGGCTCCGGCTCCGGCTCCGGCTCCGGTTCCGGTTCCGGGTTAGGGTTTGTTCTGTTCTGTTCTGTTCTGTTTTTTTAGTTAGGGTTAGGGTTAGGGTTAGGGTTAGGGTTAGGGTTAGGGTTAGGGTTAGGGTTAGGGTTAGGGTTAGGGTTAGGGTTAGGGTTAGGGTTAGGGTTAGGGTTAGGGTTAGGGTTAGGGTTAGGGTTAGGGTTAGGGTTAGGGTTAGGGTTAGGGTTAGGGTTAGGGTTAGGGTTAGGGTTAGGGTTAGGGTTAGGGTTAGGGTTAGGGTTATCGTTAAGTTAAGTCAAGTCAAGTACGGTTAGGGTTAGGGTTAGGGTTAGGGTTAGGGTTAGGGTTAGGGTTAGGGTTAGGGTTAGGGTTAGGGTTAGGGTTAGGGTTAGGGTTAGGGTTAGGGTTAGGGTTAGGGTTAGGGTTAGGGTTAGGGTTAGGGTTAGGGTTAGGGTTAGGGTTAGGGTTAGGGTTAGGGTTAGGGTTAGGGTTAGGGTTAGGGTTAGGGTTAGGGTTAGGGTTAGGGTTAGGGTTAGGAAGTGAAGTCTGGTTCTGGTTCTGGTTCTGGTTCTGGTTCTGGTTCTGGTTCTGGTTCTGGTTCTGCTTCCGCTTCCGGCTCCGGCTCCGGCTCCGGCTCCGGCTCCGGCTCCGGCTCCGGCTCCGGCTCCGGCTCCGGCTCCGGGTTTGTTCTGTTCTGTTCTGTTCTGTTCTGTTCTGCTCTGCTCTGCTCTGCTCTGCTCTGCTCTGCTCTGCTCTGCTCTGCTCTGCTCTGCTCTGCTCTGCTCTGCTCTGCTCTGTTCTGTTCTGTTTTTTTAGGGTTAGGGTTAGGGTTAGGGTTAGGGTTAGGGTTAGGGTTAGGGTTAGGGTTAGGGTTAGGGTTAGGGTTAGGGTTAGGGTTAGGGTTAGGGTTAGGGTTAGGGTTATCGTTAAGTTAAGTTAAGTTAAGTCAAGTCAAGTACGGTTAGGGTTAGGGTTAGGGTTAGGGTTAGGGTTAGGGTTAGGGTTAGGGTTAGGGTTAGGGTTAGGGTTAGGGTTAGGGTTAGGGTTAGGGTTAGGGTTAGGGTTAGGGTTAGGGTTAGGGTTAGGGTTAGGAAGTGAAGTCTGGTTCTGGTTCTGGTTCTGGTTCTGGTTCTGGTTCTGGTTCTGCTTCCGGCTCCGGCTCCGGCTCCGGCTCCGGGTTTGTTCTGTTCTGTTCTGTTCTGTTCTGCTCTGCTCTGCTCTGCTCTGCTCTGCTCTGCTCTGCTCTGTTCTGTTCTGTTCTGTTCTGTTTTTTTAGGGTTAGGGTTAGGGTTAGGGTTAGGGTTAGGGTTAGGGTTAGGGTTAGGGTTAGGGTTAGGGTTAGCGTTAGCGTTAGCGTTAGCGTTAGCGTTAGCGTTAGCGTTAGCGTTAGCGTTAGCGTTAGCGTTAGCGTTAGGGTTATCGTTAAGTCAAGTCAAGTACGGTTAGGGTTAGGGTTAGGGTTAGGGTTAGGGTTAGGGTTAGGGTTAGGGTTAGGGTTAGGGTTAGGGTTAGGGTTAGGGTTAGGGTTAGGGTTAGGAAGTGAAGTCTGGTTCTGGTTCTGGTTCCGGTTCCGGTTCCGGTTCCGGTTCCGGTTCCGGTTCCGGTTCCGGCTCCGGCTCCGGCTCCGGCTCCGGCTCCGGCTCCGGCTCCGGCTCCGGCTCCGGTTCCGGTTCCGGTTCCGGTTCCGGGTTAGGGTTTGTTCTGTTCTGTTCTGTTCTGTTTTTTTAGTTAGGGTTAGGGTTAGGGTTAGGGTTAGGGTTAGGGTTAGGGTTAGGGTTAGGGTTAGGGTTAGGGTTAGGATAGGGTTAGGGTTAGGGTTAGGGTTAGGGTTAGGGTTAGGGTTAGGGTTAGGGTTAGGGTTATCGTTAAGTTAAGTCAAGTACGGTTAGGGTTAGGGTTAGGGTTAGGGTTAGGGTTAGGGTTAGGGTTAGGGTTAGGGTTAGGGTTAGGGTTAGGGTTAGGGTTAGGGTTAGGGTTAGGGTTAGGGTTAGGGTTAGGGTTATCGTTAAGTCAAGTCAAGTACGGTTAGGGTTAGGGTTAGGGTTAGGGTTATGGTTAGGGTTAGGGTTAGGGTTAGGGTTAGGGTTAGGGTTAGGGTTAGGGTTAGGGTTAGGGTTAGGGTTAGGGTTAGGGTTAGGGTTAGGGTTAGGGTTAGGGTTAGGGTTAGGAAGTGAAGTCTGGTTCTGGTTCTGGTTCTGGTTCTGGTTCCGGTTCCGGCTCCGGTTCCGGCTCCGGTTCCGGCTCCGGTTCCGGCTCCGGCTCCGGCTCCGGCTCCGGCTCCGGCTCCGGCTCCGGCTCCGGCTCCGGCTCCGGTTCCGGTTCCGGGTTAGGGTTTGTTCTGTTCTGTTCTGTTCTGTTTTTTTAGTTAGGGTTAGGGTTAGGGTTAGGGTTAGGGTTAGGGTTAGGGTTAGGGTTAGGGTTAGGGTTAGGGTTAGGGTTAGGGTTAGGGTTAGGGTTAGGGTTAGGGTTAGGGTTAGGGTTAGGGTTAGGGTTAGGGTTAGGGTTATCGTTAAGTTAAGTCAAGTACGGTTAGGGTTAGGGTTAGGGTTAGGGTTAGGGTTAGGGTTAGGGTTAGGGTTAGGGTTAGGGTTAGGGTTAGGGTTAGGGTTAGGGTTAGGGTTATCGTTAAGTCAAGTCAAGTACGGTTAGGGTTAGGGTTAGGGTTAGGGTTAGGGTTAGGGTTAGGGTTAGGGTTAGGGTTAGGGTTAGGGTTAGGGTTAGGGTTAGGGTTAGGAAGTGAAGTCTGGTTCTGGTTCTGGTTCTGGTTCTGGTTCCGGTTCCGGTTCCGGTTCCGGTTCCGGTTCCGGTTCCGGTTCCGGTTCCGGTTCCGGCTCCGGCTCCGGCTCCGGCTCCGGCTCCGGCTCCGGTTCCGGTTCCGGTTCCGGTTCCGGTTCCGGTTCCGGGTTAGGGTTTGTTCTGTTCTGTTCTGTTCTGTTTTTTTAGTTAGGGTTAGGGTTAGGGTTAGGGTTAGGGTTAGGGTTAGGGTTAGGGTTAGGGTTAGGGTTAGGGTTAGGGTTAGGGTTAGGGTTAGGGTTAGGGTTAGGGTTAGGGTTAGGGTTAGGGTTAGGGTTAGGGTTAGGGTTAGGGTTAGGGTTAGGGTTAGGGTTAGGGTTAGGGTTAGGGTTAGGGTTAGGGTTAGGGTTAGGGTTAGGGTTAGGGTTAGGGTTAGGGTTAGGGTTAGGGTTAGGGTTAGGGTTAGGGTTAGGGTTAGGGTTATCGTTAAGTTAAGTCAAGTCAAGTACGGTTAGGGTTAGGGTTAGGGTTAGGGTTAGGGTTAGGGTTAGGGTTAGGGTTAGGGTTAGGGTTAGGGTTAGGGTTAGGGTTAGGGTTAGGGTTAGGGTTAGGGTTAGGGTTATCGTTAAGTTAAGTCAAGTCAAGTACGGTTAGGGTTAGGGTTAGGGTTAGGGTTAGGGTTAGGGTTAGGGTTATCGTTAAGTTAAGTCAAGTCAAGTACGGTTAAGGTTAGGGTTAGGGTTAGGGTTAGGGTTAGGGTTAGGGTTAGGGTTATCGTTAAGTTAAGTCAAGTACGGTTAGGGTTAGGGTTAGGGTTAGGGTTAGGGTTAGGGTTAGGGTTAGGGTTAGGGTTAGGGTTAGGGTTAGGGTTAGGGTTAGGGTTAGGGTTAGGGTTAGGGTTAGGGTTAGGGTTAGGGTTAGGGTTAGGGTTAGGGTTAGGGTTAGGGTTAGGGTTAGGGTTAGGGTTAGGGTTAGGGTTAGGGTTAGGGTTAGGGTTAGGGTTAGGGTTAGGGTTAGGGTTAGGGTTAGGGTTATCGTTAAGTTAAGTCAAGTACGGTTAGGGTTAGGGTTAGGGTTAGGGTTAGGGTTAGGGTTAGGGTTAGGGTTAGGGTTAGGGTTAGGGTTAGGGTTAGGGTTAGGGTTAGGGTTAGGGTTAGGGTTAGGGTTAGGGTTATCGTTAAGTTAAGTCAAGTACGGTTAGGGTTAGGGTTAGGGTTAGGGTTAGGGTTAGGGTTAGGGTTAGGGTTAGGGTTAGGGTTAGGGTTAGGGTTATCGTTAAGTTAAGTCAAGTACGGTTAGGGTTAGGGTTAGGGTTAGGGTTAGGGTTAGGGTTAGGGTTAGGGTTAGGGTTAGGGTTAGGGTTAGGGTTAGGGTTAGGGTTAGGGTTAGGGTTAGGGTTAGGGTTAGGGTTAGGGTTAGGGTTAGGAAGTGAAGTCTGGTTCTGGTTCTGGTTCTGGTTCTGGTTCTGGTTCTGGTTCTGGTTCTGGTTCCGCTTCCGGCTCCGGCTCCGGCTCCGGCTCCGGCTCCGGCTCCGGCTCCGGCTCCGGGTTTGTTCTGTTCTGTTCTGTTCTGCTCTGCTCTGCTCTGCTCTGCTCTGCTCTGCTCTGCTCTGCTCTGCTCTGCTCTGCTCTGCTCTGTTCTGTTCTGTTCTGTTTTTTTAGGGTTAGGGTTAGGGTTAGGGTTAGGGTTAGGGTTAGGGTTAGGGTTAGGGTTAGGGTTAGGGTTAGGGTTAGGGTTAGGGTTAGGGTTAGGGTTAGGGTTATCGTTAAGTTAAGTTAAGTTAAGTCAAGTCAAGTACGGTTAGGGTTAGGGTTAGGGTTAGGGTTAGGGTTAGGGTTAGGGTTAGGGTTAGGGTTAGGGTTAGGGTTAGGGTTAGGGTTAGGGTTAGGGTTAGGGTTAGGGTTAGGGTTAGGGTTAGGGTTAGGGTTAGGGTTAGGGTTAGGGTTAGGGTTAGGGTTAGGGTTAGGGTTAGGGTTAGGGTTAGGGTTAGGGTTAGGGTTATCGTTAAGTTAAGTCAAGTCAAGTACGGTTAGGGTTAGGGTTAGGGTTAGGGTTAGGGTTAGGGTTAGGGTTAGGGTTAGGGTTAGGGTTAGGGTTAGGGTTAGGGTTAGGGTTATCGTTAAGTTAAGTCAAGTACGGTTAGGGTTAGGGTTAGGGTTAGGGTTAGGGTTAGGGTTAGGGTTAGGGTTAGGGTTAGGGTTAGGGTTAGGGTTAGGGTTAGGGTTAGGGTTAGGGTTAGGGTTATCGTTAAGTTAAGTTAAGTTAAGTCAAGTCAAGTACGGTTAGGGTTAGGGTTAGGGTTAGGGTTAGGGTTAGGGTTAGGGTTAGGGTTAGGGTTAGGGTTAGGGTTAGGGTTAGGGTTAGGGTTAGGGTTAGGGTTAGGAAGTGAAGTCTGGTTCTGGTTCTGGTTCTGGTTCTGGTTCTGGTTCTGGTTCTGCTTCCGGCTCCGGCTCCGGCTTCGGCTCCGGCTCCGGCTCCGGCTCCGGGTTTGTTCTGTTCTGTTCTGTTCTGTTCTGCTCTGCTCTGCTCTGCTCTGCTCTGCTCTGCTCTGCTCTGCTCTGCTCTGCTCTGCTCTGCTCTGTTCTGTTCTGTTCTGTTTTTTTAGGGTTAGGGTTAGGGTTAGGGTTAGGGTTAGGGTTAGGGTTAGGGTTAGGGTTAGGGTTAGGGTTAGGGTTAGGGTTATCGTTAAGTTAAGTTAAGTTAAGTCAAGTCAAGTACGGTTAGGGTTAGGGTTAGGGTTAGGGTTAGGGTTAGGGTTAGGGTTAGGGTTAGGGTTAGGGTTAGGGTTAGGGTTAGGGTTAGGGTTAGGGTTAGGGTTAGGAAGTGAAGTCTGGTTCTGGTTCTGGTTCTGGTTCTGGTTCTGGTTCTGGTTCTGGTTCTGGTTCTGCTTCCGGCTCCGGCTCCGGCTCCGGCTCCGGCTCCGGCTCCGGGTTTGTTCTGTTCTGTTCTGTTCTGTTCTGTTCTGCTCTGCTCTGCTCTGCTCTGCTCTGCTCTGCTCTGTTCTGTTCTGTTCTGTTTTTTTAGGGTTAGGGTTAGGGTTAGGGTTAGGGTTAGGGTTAGGGTTAGGGTTAGGGTTAGGGTTAGGGTTAGGGTTAGGGTTAGGGTTAGGGTTAGCGTTAGCGTTAGCGTTAGCGTTAGCGTTAGCGTTAGCGTTAGCGTTAGAGTTAGCGTTATCGTTAAGTCAAGTCAAGTACGGTTAGGGTTAGGGTTAGGGTTAGGGTTAGGGTTAGGGTTAGGGTTAGGGTTAGGGTTAGGGTTAGGGTTAGGGTTAGGGTTAGGGTTAGGGTTAGGGTTAGGGTTAGGGTTAGGGTTAGGGTTAGGGTTAGGGTTAGGAAGTGAAGTCTGGTTCTGGTTCTGGTTCTGGTTCCGGTTCCGGTTCCGGTTCCGGTTCCGGTTCCGGCTCCGGCTCCGGCTCCGGTTCCGGCTCCGGTTCCGGCTCCGGCTCCGGCTCCGGCTCCGGCTCCGGCTCCGGCTCCGGCTCCGGCTCCGGTTCCGGTTCCGGTTCCGGTTCCGGTTCCGGTTCCGGGTTAGGGTTTGTTCTGTTCTGTTCTGTTCTGTTTTTTTAGTTAGGGTTAGGGTTAGGGTTAGGGTTAGGGTTAGGGTTAGGGTTAGGGTTAGGGTTAGGGTTAGGGTTAGGGTTAGGGTTAGGGTTAGGGTTATCGTTAAGTTAAGTCAAGTACGGTTAGGGTTAGGGTTAGGGTTAGGGTTAGGGTTAGGGTTAGGGTTAGGGTTAGGGTTAGGGTTAGGGTTAGGGTTATCGTTAAGTCAAGTCAAGTACGGTTAGGGTTAGGGTTAGGGTTAGGGTTAGGGTTAGGGTTAGGGTTAGGGTTAGGGTTAGGGTTAGGGTTAGGGTTAGGGTTAGTGTTAGTGTTAGGGTTAGTGTTAGGGTTAGGGTTAGGGTTAGGGTTAGGGTTAGGGTTAGGGTTAGGGTTAGGAAGTGAAGTCTGGTTCTGGTTCTGGTTCTGGTTCTGGTTCCGGTTCCGGTTCCGGTTCCGGTTCCGGCTCCGGCTCCGGCTCCGGCTCCGGCTCCGGCTCCGGCTCCGGCTCCGGTTCCGGTTCCGGTTCCGGTTCCGGTTCCGGTTCCGGGTTAGGGTTTGTTCTGTTCTGTTCTGTTCTGTTTTTTTAGTTAGGGTTAGGGTTAGGGTTAGGGTTAGGGTTAGGGTTAGGGTTAGGGTTAGGGTTAGGGTTAGGGTTAGGGTTAGGGTTAGGGTTAGGGTTAGGGTTAGGGTTAGGGTTAGGGTTAGGGTTAGGGTTAGGGTTAGGGTTAGGGTTAGGGTTAGGGTTAGGGTTAGGGTTAGGGTTAGGGTTAGGGTTAGGGTTAGGGTTATCGTTAAGTTAAGTCAAGTCAAGTACGGTTAGGGTTAGGGTTAGGGTTAGGGTTAGGGTTAGGGTTAGGGTTAGGGTTAGGGTTAGGGTTAGGGTTAGGGTTAGGGTTAGGGTTAGGGTTAGGGTTAGGGTTAGGGTTAGGGTTAGGGTTAGGGTTAGGGTTAGGGTTAGGGTTAGGGTTAGGGTTAGGGTTAGGGTTAGGGTTAGGGTTAGGTTTAGGTTTAGGGTTAGGGTTAGGGTTAGGGTTAGGGTTAGGGTTAGGGTTAGGGTTAGGGTTAGGGTTAGGGTTAGGGTTAGGGTTAGGGTTAGGGTTAGGGTTAGGGTTAGGGTTAGGGTTAGGGTTAGGGTTAGGGTTAGGAAGTGAAGTCTGGTTCTGGTTCTGGTTCTGGTTCTGGTTCTGGTTCTGGTTCTGGTTCTGGTTCTGCTTCCACTTCCGGCTCCGGCTCCGGCTCCGGCTCCGGCTCCGGCTCCGGCTCCGGGTTTGTTCTGTTCTGTTCTGTTCTGTTCTGCTCTGCTCTGCTCTGCTCTGCTCTGCTCTGCTCTGCTCTGCTCTGCTCTGCTCTGCTCTGCTCTGCTCTGCTCTGCTCTGTTCTGTTCTGTTTTTTTAGGGTTAGGGTTAGGGTTAGGGTTAGGGTTAGGGTTAGGGTTAGGGTTAGGGTTAGGGTTAGGGTTAGGGTTAGGGTTAGGGTTAGGGTTAGGGTTAGGGTTAGGGTTAGGGTTAGGGTTAGGGTTAGGGTTATCGTTAAGTTAAGTTAAGTTAAGTCAAGTCAAGTACGGTTAGGGTTAGGGTTAGGGTTAGGGTTAGGGTTAGGGTTAGGGTTAGGGTTAGGGTTAGGGTTAGGGTTAGGGTTAGGGTTAGGGTTAGGGTTAGGGTTAGGGTTAGGGTTAGGGTTAGGAAGTGAAGTCTGGTTCTGGTTCTGGTTCTGGTTCTGGTTCTGGTTCTGGTTCTGCTTCCGGCTCCGGCTCCGGCTCCGG
>NC_091957.1:30508083-30518083 GCF_031021105.1 Erythrolamprus reginae
AGGGTTAGGGTTAGGGTTAGGGTTAGGGTTAGGGTTAGGGTTAGGGTTAGGGTTAGGGTTAGGGTTAGGGTTAGGGTTAGGGTTAGGGTTATCGTTAAGTTAAGTCAAGTACGGTTAGGGTTAGGGTTAGGGTTAGGGTTAGGGTTAGGGTTAGGGTTAGGGTTAGGGTTAGGGTTAGGGTTAGGGTTAGGGTTAGGGTTAGGGTTAGGGTTATCGTTAAGTCAAGTCAAGTACGGTTAGGGTTAGGGTTAGGGTTAGGGTTAGGGTTAGGGTTAGGGTTAGGGTTAGGAAGTGAAGTCTGGTTCTGGTTCTGGTTCTGGTTCCGGTTCCGGTTCCGGTTCCGGTTCCGGTTCCGGTTCCGGTTCCGGTTCCGGTTCCGGCTCCGGCTCCGGCTCCGGCTCCGGCTCCGGCTCCGGCTCCGGTTCCGGTTCCGGTTCCGGTTCCGGTTCCGGGTTAGGGTTTGTTCTGTTCTGTTCTGTTCTGTTTTTTTAGTTAGGGTTAGGGTTAGGGTTAGGGTTAGGGTTAGGGTTAGGGTTAGGGTTAGGGTTAGGGTTAGGGTTAGGGTTAGGGTTAGGGTTAGGGTTAGGGTTAGGGTTAGGGTTAGGGTTAGGGTTAGGGTTAGGGTTAGGGTTAGGGTTAGGGTTAGGGTTAGGGTTAGGGTTAGGGTTAGGGTTAGGGTTAGGGTTAGGGTTAGGGTTAGGGTTAGGGTTAGGGTTAGGGTTAGGGTTAGGGTTAGGGTTAGGGTTAGGGTTAGGGTTAGGGTTATCGTTAAGTTAAGTCAAGTCAAGTACGGTTAGGGTTAGGGTTAGGGTTAGGGTTAGGGTTAGGGTTAGGGTTAGGGTTAGGGTTAGGGTTAGGGTTAGGGTTAGGGTTAGGGTTAGGGTTAGGGTTATCGTTAAGTTAAGTCAAGTCAAGTACGGTTAGGGTTAGGGTTAGGGTTAGGGTTAGGGTTAGGGTTAGGGTTATCGTTAAGTTAAGTCAAGTCAAGTACGGTTAAGGTTAGGGTTAGGGTTAGGGTTAGGGTTAGGGTTAGGGTTAGGGTTATCGTTAAGTTAAGTCAAGTACGGTTAGGGTTAGGGTTAGGGTTAGGGTTAGGGTTAGGGTTAGGGTTAGGGTTAGGGTTAGGGTTAGGGTTAGGGTTAGGGTTAGGGTTAGGGTTAGGGTTAGGGTTAGGGTTAGGGTTAGGGTTAGGGTTAGGGTTAGGGTTAGGGTTAGGGTTAGGGTTAGGGTTAGGGTTAGGGTTAGGGTTAGGGTTAGGGTTAGGGTTAGGGTAAGTCAAGTACGGTTAGGGTTAGGGTTAGGGTTAGGGTTAGGGTTAGGGTTAGGGTTAGGGTTAGGGTTAGGGTTAGGGTTAGGGTTAGGGTTAGGGTTAGGGTTAGGGTTAGGGTTAGGGTTAGGGTTAGGGTTATCGTTAAGTTAAGTCAAGTACGGTTAGGGTTAGGGTTAGGGTTAGGGTTAGGGTTAGGGTTAGGGTTAGGGTTAGGGTTAGGGTTAGGGTTAGGGTTATCGTTAAGTTAAGTCAAGTACGGTTAGGGTTAGGGTTAGGGTTAGGGTTAGGGTTAGGGTTAGGGTTAGGGTTAGGGTTAGGGTTAGGGTTAGGGTTAGGGTTAGGGTTAGGGTTAGGGTTAGGGTTAGGAAGTGAAGTCTGGTTCTGGTTCTGGTTCTGGTTCTGGTTCTGGTTCTGGTTCTGGTTCTGGTTCCGCTTCCGGCTCCGGCTCCGGCTCCGGCTCCGGCTCCGGCTCCGGCTCCGGGTTTGTTCTGTTCTGTTCTGTTCTGCTCTGCTCTGCTCTGCTCTGCTCTGCTCTGCTCTGCTCTGCTCTGCTCTGCTCTGCTCTGCTCTGCTCTGCTCTGTTCTGTTCTGTTTTTTTAGGGTTAGGGTTAGGGTTAGGGTTAGGGTTAGGGTTAGGGTTAGGGTTAGGGTTAGGGTTAGGGTTAGGGTTAGGGTTAGGGTTAGGGTTAGGGTTAGGGTTAGGGTTAGGGTTATCGTTAAGTTAAGTTAAGTTAAGTCAAGTCAAGTACGGTTAGGGTTAGGGTTAGGGTTAGGGTTAGGGTTAGGGTTAGGGTTAGGGTTAGGGTTAGGGTTAGGGTTAGGGTTAGGGTTAGGGTTAGGGTTAGGGTTAGGGTTAGGGTTAGGGTTAGGGTTAGGGTTAGGGTTAGGGTTAGGGTTAGGGTTAGGGTTAGGGTTAGGGTTAGGGTTAGGGTTAGGGTTAGGGTTAGGGTTAGGGTTAGGGTTAGGGTTAGGGTTATCGTTAAGTTAAGTCAAGTCAAGTACGGTTAGGGTTAGGGTTAGGGTTAGGGTTAGGGTTAGGGTTAGGGTTAGGGTTAGGGTTAGGGTTAGGGTTAGGGTTAGGGTTAGGGTTATCGTTAAGTTAAGTCAAGTACGGTTAGGGTTAGGGTTAGGGTTAGGGTTAGGGTTAGGGTTAGGGTTAGGGTTAGGGTTAGGGTTAGGGTTAGGGTTAGGGTTAGGGTTAGGGTTAGGGTTAGGGTTAGGGTTAGGGTTATCGTTAAGTTAAGTTAAGTTAAGTCAAGTCAAGTACGGTTAGGGTTAGGGTTAGGGTTAGGGTTAGGGTTAGGGTTAGGGTTAGGGTTAGGGTTAGGGTTAGGGTTAGGGTTAGGGTTAGGGTTAGGGTTAGGGTTAGGGTTAGGAAGTGAAGTCTGGTTCTGGTTCTGGTTCTGGTTCTGGTTCTGGTTCTGGTTCTGGTTCTGCTTCCGGCTCCGGCTCCGGCTTCGGCTCCGGCTCCGGCTCCGGCTCCGGGTTTGTTCTGTTCTGTTCTGTTCTGTTCTGCTCTGCTCTGCTCTGCTCTGCTCTGCTCTGCTCTGCTCTGCTCTGCTCTGCTCTGCTCTGCTCTGCTCTGTTCTGTTCTGTTTTTTTAGGGTTAGGGTTAGGGTTAGGGTTAGGGTTAGGGTTAGGGTTAGGGTTAGGGTTATCGTTAAGTTAAGTTAAGTTAAGTCAAGTCAAGTACGGTTAGGGTTAGGGTTAGGGTTAGGGTTAGGGTTAGGGTTAGGGTTAGGGTTAGGGTTAGGGTTAGGGTTAGGGTTAGGGTTAGGGTTAGGGTTAGGGTTAGGGTTAGGGTTAGGGTTAGGAAGTGAAGTCTGGTTCTGGTTCTGGTTCTGGTTCTGGTTCTGGTTCTGGTTCTGGTTCTGGTTCTGCTTCCGGCTCCGGCTCCGGCTCCGGCTCCGGCTCCGGCTCCGGGTTTGTTCTGTTCTGTTCTGTTCTGTTCTGCTCTGCTCTGCTCTGCTCTGCTCTGCTCTGCTCTGCTCTGCTCTGTTCTGTTCTGTTCTGTTTTTTTAGGGTTAGGGTTAGGGTTAGGGTTAGGGTTAGGGTTAGGGTTAGGGTTAGGGTTAGGGTTAGGGTTAGGGTTAGGGTTAGGGTTAGGGTTAGCGTTAGCGTTAGCGTTAGCGTTAGCGTTAGCGTTAGCGTTAGCGTTAGCGTTAGCGTTAGCGTTAGAGTTAGCGTTATCGTTAAGTCAAGTCAAGTACGGTTAGGGTTAGGGTTAGGGTTAGGGTTAGGGTTAGGGTTAGGGTTAGGGTTAGGGTTAGGGTTAGGGTTAGGGTTAGGGTTAGGGTTAGGGTTAGGGTTAGGGTTAGGGTTAGGGTTAGGGTTAGGGTTAGGAAGTGAAGTCTGGTTCTGGTTCTGGTTCTGGTTCCGGTTCCGGTTCCGGTTCCGGTTCCGGTTCCGGTTCCGGCTCCGGTTCCGGTTCCGGCTCCGGTTCCGGCTCCGGTTCCGGCTCCGGCTCCGGCTCCGGCTCCGGCTCCGGTTCCGGTTCCGGTTCCGGTTCCGGTTCCGGTTCCGGTTCCGGGTTAGGGTTTGTTCTGTTCTGTTCTGTTCTGTTTTTTTAGTTAGGGTTAGGGTTAGGGTTAGGGTTAGGGTTAGGGTTAGGGTTAGGGTTAGGGTTAGGGTTAGGGTTAGGGTTAGGGTTAGGGTTAGGGTTATCGTTAAGTTAAGTCAAGTACGGTTAGGGTTAGGGTTAGGGTTAGGGTTAGGGTTAGGGTTAGGGTTAGGGTTAGGGTTAGGGTTAGGGTTAGGGTTATCGTTAAGTCAAGTCAAGTACGGTTAGGGTTAGGGTTAGGGTTAGGGTTAGGGTTAGGGTTAGGGTTAGGGTTAGGGTTAGGGTTAGGGTTAGGGTTAGTGTTAGTGTTAGGGTTAGTGTTAGGGTTAGGGTTAGGGTTAGGGTTAGGGTTAGGGTTAGGGTTAGGGTTAGGAAGTGAAGTCTGGTTCTGGTTCTGGTTCTGGTTCTGGTTCCGGTTCCGGTTCCGGTTCCGGTTCCGGTTCCGGCTCCGGCTCCGGCTCCGGCTCCGGCTCCGGCTCCGGCTCCGGCTCCGGCTCCGGTTCCGGTTCCGGTTCCGGTTCCGGGTTAGGGTTTGTTCTGTTCTGTTCTGTTCTGTTTTTTTAGTTAGGGTTAGGGTTAGGGTTAGGGTTAGGGTTAGGGTTAGGGTTAGGGTTAGGGTTAGGGTTAGGGTTAGGGTTAGGGTTAGGGTTAGGGTTAGGGTTAGGGTTAGGGTTAGGGTTAGGGTTAGGGTTAGGGTTAGGGTTAGGGTTAGGGTTAGGGTTAGGGTTAGGGTTAGGGTTAGGGTTAGGGTTAGGGTTAGGGTTAGGGTTAGGGTTAGGGTTAGGGTTAGGGTTATCGTTAAGTTAAGTCAAGTCAAGTACGGTTAGGGTTAGGGTTAGGGTTAGGGTTAGGGTTAGGGTTAGGGTTAGGGTTAGGGTTAGGGTTAGGGTTAGGGTTAGGGTTAGGGTTAGGGTTAGGGTTAGGGTTAGGGTTAGGGTTAGGGTTAGGGTTAGGGTTAGGGTTAGGGTTAGGGTTAGGGTTAGGGTTAGGGTTAGGGTTAGGGTTAGGGTTAGGGTTAGGGTTAGGGTTAGGGTTAGGGTTAGGGTTAGGGTTAGGGTTAGGAAGTGAAGTCTGGTTCTGGTTCTGGTTCTGGTTCTGGTTCTGGTTCTGGTTCTGGTTCTGGTTCTGCTTCCACTTCCGGCTCCGGCTCCGGCTCCGGCTCCGGCTCCGGCTCCGGCTCCGGCTCCGGGTTTGTTCTGTTCTGTTCTGTTCTGTTCTGTTCTGCTCTGCTCTGCTCTGCTCTGCTCTGCTCTGCTCTGCTCTGCTCTGCTCTGCTCTGCTCTGCTCTGTTCTGTTCTGTTTTTTTAGGGTTAGGGTTAGGGTTAGGGTTAGGGTTAGGGTTAGGGTTAGGGTTAGGGTTAGGGTTAGGGTTAGGGTTAGGGTTAGGGTTAGGGTTAGGGTTAGGGTTAGGGTTAGGGTTAGGGTTAGGGTTAGGGTTAGGGTTAGGGTTATCGTTAAGTTAAGTTAAGTTAAGTCAAGTCAAGTACGGTTAGGGTTAGGGTTAGGGTTAGGGTTAGGGTTAGGGTTAGGGTTAGGGTTAGGGTTAGGGTTAGGGTTAGGGTTAGGGTTAGGGTTAGGGTTAGGGTTAGGGTTAGGGTTAGGGTTAGGGTTAGGGTTAGGAAGTGAAGTCTGGTTCTGGTTCTGGTTCTGGTTCTGGTTCTGGTTCTGGTTCTGCTTCCGGCTCCGGCTCCGGCTCCGGCTCCGGCTCCGGGTTTGTTCTGTTCTGTTCTGTTCTGCTCTGCTCTGCTCTGCTCTGCTCTGCTCTGCTCTGCTCTGCTCTGCTCTGCTCTGCTCTGCTCTGCTCTGCTCTGCTCTGCTCTGTTCTGTTTTTTTAGGGTTAGGGTTAGGGTTAGGGTTAGGGTTAGGGTTAGGGTTAGGGTTAGGGTTAGGGTTAGGGTTAGGGTTAGGGTTAGGGTTAGCGTTAGCGTTAGCGTTAGCGTTAGCGTTAGCGTTAGCGTTAGGGTTATCGTTAAGTCAAGTCAAGTACGGTTAGGGTTAGGGTTAGGGTTAGGGTTAGGGTTAGGGTTAGGGTTAGGGTTAGGGTTAGGGTTAGGGTTAGGGTTAGGGTTAGGGTTAGGGTTAGGGTTAGGGTTAGGGTTAGGAAGTGAAGTCTGGTTCTGGTTCTGGTTCTGGTTCCGGTTCCGGTTCCGGTTCCGGTTCCGGTTCCGGTTCCGGCTCCGGTTCCGGCTCCGGCTCCGGCTCCGGCTCCGGCTCCGGTTCCGGTTCCGGTTCCGGTTCCGGTTCCGGGTTAGGGTTTGTTCTGTTCTGTTCTGTTCTGTTTTTTTAGTTAGGGTTAGGGTTAGGGTTAGGGTTAGGGTTAGGGTTAGGGTTAGGGTTAGGGTTAGGGTTAGGGTTAGGGTTAGGGTTAGGGTTATCGTTAAGTTAAGTCAAGTACGGTTAGGGTTAGGGTTAGGGTTAGGGTTAGGGTTAGGGTTAGGGTTAGGGTTAGGGTTAGGGTTAGGGTTAGGGTTAGGGTTAGGGTTAGGGTTAGGGTTATCGTTAAGTCAAGTCAAGTACGGTTAGGGTTAGGGTTAGGGTTAGGGTTATGGTTATGGTTAGGGTTAGGGTTAGGGTTAGGGTTAGGGTTAGGGTTAGGGTTAGGGTTAGGGTTAGGGTTAGGGTTAGGGTTAGGGTTAGGGTTAGGAAGTGAAGTCTGGTTCTGGTTCTGGTTCTGGTTCTGGTTCTGGTTCTGGTTCCGGTTCCGGTTCCGGTTCCGGTTCCGGCTCCGGTTCCGGTTCCGGTTCCGGCTCCGGCTCCGGCTCCGGCTCCGGCTCCGGCTCCGGCTCCGGTTCCGGTTCCGGTTCCGGTTCCGGTTCCGGTTCCGGGTTAGGGTTTGTTCTGTTCTGTTCTGTTCTGTTTTTTTAGTTAGGGTTAGGGTTAGGGTTAGGGTTAGGGTTAGGGTTAGGGTTAGGGTTAGGGTTAGGTTAGGGTTAGGGTTAGGGTTAGGGTTAGGGTTAGGGTTAGGGTTAGGGTTAGGGTTAGGGTTATCGTTAAGTTAAGTCAAGTACGGTTAGGGTTAGGGTTAGGGTTAGGGTTAGGGTTAGGGTTAGGGTTAGGGTTAGGGTTAGGGTTAGGGTTAGGGTTAGGGTTAGGGTTAGGGTTAGGGTTAGGGTTAGGGTTAGGGTTAGGGTTAGGGTTAGGGTTAGGGTTAGGGTTATCGTTAAGTCAAGTCAAGTACGGTTAGGGTTAGGGTTAGGGTTATGGTTAGGGTTAGGGTTAGGGTTAGGGTTAGGGTTAGGGTTAGGGTTAGGGTTAGGGTTAGGGTTAGGGTTAGGGTTAGGGTTAGGGTTAGGGTTAGGGTTAGGGTTAGGAAGTGAAGTCTGGTTCTGGTTCTGGTTCTGGTTCTGGTTCTGGTTCCGGCTCCGGTTCCGGCTCCGGTTCCGGCTCCGGTTCCGGCTCCGGCTCCGGCTCCGGCTCCGGCTCCGGCTCCGGCTCCGGCTCCGGTTCCGGTTCCGGTTCCGGTTCCGGGTTAGGGTTTGTTCTGTTCTGTTCTGTTCTGTTTTTTTAGTTAGGGTTAGGGTTAGGGTTAGGGTTAGGGTTAGGGTTAGGGTTAGGGTTAGGGTTAGGGTTAGGGTTAGGGTTAGGGTTAGGGTTAGGGTTAGGGTTAGGGTTAGGGTTAGGGTTAGGGTTAGGGTTAGGGTTAGGGTTAGGGTTAGGGTTAGGGTTAGGGTTAGGGTTAGGGTTAGGGTTAGGGTTAGGGTTAGGGTTAGGGTTAGGGTTAGGGTTAGGGTTAGGGTTAGGGTTAGGGTTATCGTTAAGTTAAGTCAAGTACGGTTAGGGTTAGGGTTAGGGTTAGGGTTAGGGTTAGGGTTAGGGTTAGGGTTAGGGTTAGGGTTAGGGTTAGGGTTAGGGTTAGGGTTAGGGTTAGGGTTAGGGTTAGGGTTAGGGTTAGGGTTAGGGTTATCGTTAAGTCAAGTCAAGTACGGTTAGGGTTAGGGTTAGGGTTAGGGTTAGGGTTAGGGTTAGGGTTAGGGTTAGGGTTAGGGTTAGGGTTAGGGTTAGGGTTAGGAAGTGAAGTCTGGTTCTGGTTCTGGTTCTGGTTCTGGTTCCGGTTCCGGTTCCGGTTCCGGTTCCGGTTCCGGTTCCGGTTCCGGCTCCGGCTCCGGCTCCGGCTCCGGCTCCGGCTCCGGTTCCGGTTCCGGTTCCGGTTCCGGTTCCGGTTCCGGGTTAGGGTTTGTTCTGTTCTGTTCTGTTCTGTTTTTTTAGTTAGGGTTAGGGTTAGGGTTAGGGTTAGGGTTAGGGTTAGGGTTAGGGTTAGGGTTAGGGTTAGGGTTAGGGTTAGGGTTAGGGTTAGGGTTAGGGTTAGGGTTAGGGTTAGGGTTAGGGTTAGGGTTAGGGTTAGGGTTAGGGTTAGGGTTAGGGTTAGGGTTAGGGTTAGGGTTAGGGTTAGGGTTAGGGTTAGGGTTAGGGTTAGGGTTAGGGTTAGGGTTAGGGTTAGGGTTAGGGTTAGGGTTAGGGTTAGGGTTAGGGTTATCGTTAAGTTAAGTCAAGTCAAGTACGGTTAGGGTTAGGGTTAGGGTTAGGGTTAGGGTTAGGGTTAGGGTTAGGGTTAGGGTTAGGGTTAGGGTTAGGGTTAGGGTTAGGGTTATCGTTAAGTTAAGTCAAGTCAAGTACGGTTAGGGTTAGGGTTAGGGTTAGGGTTAGGGTTAGGGTTAGGGTTATCGTTAAGTTAAGTCAAGTCAAGTACGGTTAAGGTTAGGGTTAGGGTTAGGGTTAGGGTTAGGGTTAGGGTTAGGGTTATCGTTAAGTTAAGTCAAGTACGGTTAGGGTTAGGGTTAGGGTTAGGGTTAGGGTTAGGGTTAGGGTTAGGGTTAGGGTTAGGGTTAGGGTTAGGGTTAGGGTTAGGGTTAGGGTTAGGGTTAGGGTTAGGGTTAGGGTTAGGGTTAGGGTTAGGGTTAGGGTTAGGGTTAGGGTTAGGGTTAGGGTTAGGGTTAGGGTTAGGGTTAGGGTTAGGGTTAGGGTTATCGTTAAGTTAAGTCAAGTACGGTTAGGGTTAGGGTTAGGGTTAGGGTTAGGGTTAGGGTTAGGGTTAGGGTTAGGGTTAGGGTTAGGGTTAGGGTTAGGGTTAGGGTTAGGGTTAGGGTTAGGGTTAGGGTTAGGGTTATCGTTAAGTTAAGTCAAGTACGGTTAGGGTTAGGGTTAGGGTTAGGGTTAGGGTTAGGGTTAGGGTTAGGGTTAGGGTTAGGGTTAGGGTTAGGGTTAGGGTTATCGTTAAGTTAAGTCAAGTACGGTTAGGGTTAGGGTTAGGGTTAGGGTTAGGGTTAGGGTTAGGGTTAGGGTTAGGGTTAGGGTTAGGGTTAGGGTTAGGGTTAGGGTTAGGGTTAGGAAGTGAAGTCTGGTTCTGGTTCTGGTTCTGGTTCTGGTTCTGGTTCTGGTTCTGGTTCTGGTTCTGGTTCCGCTTCCGGCTCCGGCTCCGGCTCCGGCTCCGGCTCCGGCTCCGGCTCCGGCTCCGGGTTTGTTCTGTTCTGTTCTGTTCTGTTCTGCTCTGCTCTGCTCTGCTCTGCTCTGCTCTGCTCTGCTCTGCTCTGCTCTGCTCTGCTCTGTTCTGTTCTGTTCTGTTTTTTTAGGGTTAGGGTTAGGGTTAGGGTTAGGGTTAGGGTTAGGGTTAGGGTTAGGGTTAGGGTTAGGGTTAGGGTTAGGGTTAGGGTTATCGTTAAGTTAAGTTAAGTTAAGTCAAGTCAAGTACGGTTAGGGTTAGGGTTAGGGTTAGGGTTAGGGTTAGGGTTAGGGTTAGGGTTAGGGTTAGGGTTAGGGTTAGGGTTAGGGTTAGGGTTAGGGTTAGGGTTAGGGTTAGGGTTAGGGTTAGGGTTAGGGTTAGGGTTAGGGTTAGGGTTAGGGTTAGGGTTAGGGTTAGGGTTAGGGTTAGGGTTAGGGTTAGGGTTAGGGTTAGGGTTATCGTTAAGTTAAGTCAAGTCAAGTACGGTTAGGGTTAGGGTTAGGGTTAGGGTTAGGGTTAGGGTTAGGGTTAGGGTTAGGGTTAGGGTTAGGGTTAGGGTTATCGTTAAGTTAAGTCAAGTACGGTTAGGGTTAGGGTTAGGGTTAGGGTTAGGGTTAGGGTTAGGGTTAGGGTTAGGGTTAGGGTTAGGGTTAGGGTTAGGGTTAGGGTTAGGGTTAGGGTTATCGTTAAGTTAAGTTAAGTTAAGTCAAGTCAAGTACGGTTAGGGTTAGGG
>NC_091957.1:30523083-30525583 GCF_031021105.1 Erythrolamprus reginae
AGGGTTAGGGTTAGGGTTAGGGTTATCGTTAAGTTAAGTCAAGTCAAGTACGGTTAGGGTTAGGGTTAGGGTTAGGGTTAGGGTTAGGGTTAGGGTTAGGGTTAGGGTTAGGGTTAGGGTTAGGGTTAGGGTTAGGGTTATCGTTAAATTAAGTCAAGTCAAGTACGGTTAGGGTTAGGGTTAGGGTTAGGGTTAGGGTTAGGGTTATCGTTAAGTTAAGTCAAGTCAAGTACGGTTAAGGTTAGGGTTAGGGTTAGGGTTAGGGTTAGGGTTAGGGTTAGGGTTAGGGTTAGGGTTATCGTTAAGTTAAGTCAAGTACGGTTAGGGTTAGGGTTAGGGTTAGGGTTAGGGTTAGGGTTAGGGTTAGGGTTAGGGTTATCGTTAAGTCAAGTCAAGTACGGTTAGGGTTAGGGTTAGGGTTAGGGTTAGGGTTAGGGTTAGGGTTAGGGTTAGGGTTAGGGTTAGGGTTAGGGTTAGGGTTAGGGTTAGGGTTAGGGTTAGGGTTAGGGTTAGGGTTAGGGTTAGGGTTAGGGTTAGGGTTAGGGTTAGGAAGTGAAGTCTGGTTCTGGTTCTGGTTCTGGTTCTGGTTCTGGTTCCGGTTCCGGTTCCGGTTCCGGTTCCGGCTCCGGTTCCGGCTCCGGTTCCGGCTCCGGTTCCGGCTCCGGCTCCGGCTCCGGTTCCGGTTCCGGTTCCGGTTCCGGGTTAGGGTTTGTTCTGTTCTGTTCTGTTCTGTTTTTTTAGTTAGGGTTAGGGTTAGGGTTAGGGTTAGGGTTAGGGTTAGGGTTAGGGTTAGGGTTAGGGTTAGGGTTAGGGTTAGGGTTAGGGTTAGGGTTAGGGTTCGGGTTAGGGTTAGGGTTAGGGTTAGGGTTAGGGTTAGGGTTAGGGTTAGGGTTAGGGTTATCGTTAAGTTAAGTCAAGTCAAGTACGGTTAGGGTTAGGGTTAGGGTTAGGGTTAGGGTTAGGGTTAGGGTTAGGGTTAGGGTTAGGGTTAGGGTTAGGGTTAGGGTTAGGGTTAGGGTTAGGGTTAGGGTTAGGGTTAGGGTTAGGGTTAGGGTTAGGGTTAGGGTTAGGGTTAGGGTTAGGGTTAGGGTTAGGAAGTGAAGTCTGGTTCTGGTTCTGGTTCTGGTTCTGGTTCTGGTTCTGGTTCTGGTTCTGGTTCTGGTTCTGGTTCCGGCTCCGGCTCCGGCTCCGGCTCCGCTTCCGGCTCCGCTTCCGGCTCCGGTCCCGGGTTAGGGTTTGTTCTGTTCTGTTCTGTTCTGTTCTGTTCTGTTCTGTTCTGTTCTGTTCTGTTCTGTTTTTTAGGGTTAGGGTTAGGGTTAGGGTTAGGGTTAGGGTTAGGGTTAGGGTTATCGTTAAGTTAAGTCAAGTCAAGTCAAGTAAGGTTTGGGTTAGGGTTAGGGTTAGGGTTAGGGTTAGGGTTAGGGTTAGGGTTAGGGTTAGGGTTAGGGTTAGGGTTAGGGTTATCGTTAAGTTAAGTCAAGTCAAGTACGGTTAGGGTTAGGGTTAGGGTTAGGGTTAGGGTTAGGGTTAGGGTTAGGGTTAGGGTTAGGGTTAGGGTTAGGGTTAGGGTTAGGGTTAGGGTTAGGGTTAGGGTTAGGGTTAGGGTTAGGGTTAGGGTTAGGGTTAGCGTTAGGGTTAGGGTTAGGGTTAGGGTTATCGTTAAGTTAAGTCAAGTACGGTTAGGGTTAGGGTTAGGGTTAGGGTTAGGGTTAGGGTTAGGGTTAGGGTTAGGGTTAGGGTTAGGGTTAGGGTTAGGGTTATCGTTAAGTTAAGTCAAGTACGGTTAGGGTTAGGGTTAGGGTTAGGATTAGGGTTAGGGTTAGGGTTAGGGTTAGGGTTAGGGTTAGGGTTAGGGTTAGGGTTAGGGTTATCTTTAAGTTAAGTCAAGTACGGTTAGGGTTAGGGTTAGGGTTAGGGTTAGGGTTAGGGTTAGGGTTAGGGTTAGGGTTAGGGTTAGGGTTAGGGTTAGGGTTAGGGTTAGGGTTAGGGTTAGGGTTAGGAAGTGAAGTCTGGTTCTGGTTCTGGTTCTGGTTCTGGTTCTGGTTCTGGTTCTGGTTCTGGTTCTGGTTCTGGTTCCGCTTCCGCTTCCGCTTCCGGCTCCGGCTCCGGCTCCGGCTCCGGCTCCGGCTCCGGGTTTGTTCTGTTCTGTTCTGTTCTGCTCTACTCTGCTCTGCTCTGCTCTGCTCTGCTCTGCTCTGCTCTGCTCTGCTCTGTTCTGTTTTTTTAGGGTTAGGGTTAGGGTTAGGGTTAGGGTTAGGGTTAGGGTTAGGGTTAGGGTTAGGGTTAGGGTTAGGGTTAGGGTTAGGGTTAGGGTTAGGGTTAGGGTTATCGTTAAGTTAAGTTAAGTCAAGTCAAGTACGGTTAGGGTTAGGGTTAGGGTTAGGGTTAGGGTTATCGTTAAGTTAAGTCAAGTACGGTTAGGGTTAGGGTTAGGGTTAGGGTTAGGGTTAGGGTTAGGGTTAGGGTTAGGGTTAGGGTTAGGGTTAGGGTTAGGGTTAGG
>NC_091957.1:30530583-30535583 GCF_031021105.1 Erythrolamprus reginae
TCGTTAAGTTAAGTCAAGTACGGTTAGGGTTAGGGTTAGGGTTAGGGTTAGGGTTAGGGTTAGGGTTAGGGTTAGGGTTAGGGTTAGGGTTAGGGTTAGGGTTAGGGTTAGGGTTAGGGTTAGGGTTAGGGTTAGGGTTAGGAAGTGAAGTCTGGTTCTGGTTCTGGTTCTGGTTCTGGTTCTGGTTCTGGTTCTGGTTCTGGTTCTGGTTCTGCTTCCGGCTCCGGCTCCGGCTCCGGCTCCGGCTCCGGGTTTGTTCTGTTCTGTTCTGTTCTGTTCTGCTCTGCTCTGCTCTGCTCTGCTCTGCTCTGCTCTGCTCTGCTCTGCTCTGCTCTGCTCTGCTCTGCTCTGTTCTGTTCTGTTTTTTTAGGGTTAGGGTTAGGGTTAGGGTTAGGGTTAGGGTTAGGGTTAGGGTTAGGGTTAGGGTTAGGGTTAGGGTTAGGGTTATCGTTAAGTTAAGTCAAGTACGGTTAAGGTTAGGGTTAGGGTTAGGGTTAGGGTTAGGGTTAGGGTTAGGGTTAGGGTTAGGGTTAGGGTTAGGGTTATCGTTAAGTTAAGTCAAGTACGGTTAGGGTTAGGGTTAGGGTTAGGGTTAGGGTTAGGGTTATCGTTAAGTCAAGTCAAGTACGGTTAGGGTTAGGGTTAGGGTTAGGGTTAGGGTTAGGGTTAGGGTTAGGGTTAGGGTTAGGGTTAGGGTTAGGGTTAGGGTTAGGGTTAGGGTTAGGGTTAGGGTTAGGGTTAGGGTTAGGGTTAGGGTTAGGGTTAGGGTTAGGGTTAGGGTTAGGGTTAGGGTTAGGGTTAGGGTTTGGGTTAGGGTTAGGGTTATCGTTAAGTTAAGTCAAGTACGGTTAGGGTTAGGGTTAGGGTTAGGGTTAGGGTTAGGGTTAGGGTTAGGGTTAGGGTTAGGGTTAGGGTTAGGGTTAGGGTTAGGGTTAGGGTTAGGGTTAGGGTTAGGGTTAGGGTTAGGGTTAGGGTTAGGGTTAGGGTTAGGGTTAGGGTTAGGAAGTGAAGTCTGGTTCTGGTTCTGGTTCTGGTTCTGGTTCTGGTTCTGGTTCTGGTTCTGGTTCTGGTTCTGGTTCTGGTTCTGGTTCTGGTTCTGCTTCCGGCTCCGGCTCCGGCTCCGGCTCCGGCTCCGGGTTTGTTCTGTTCTGTTCTGTTCTGTTCTGTTCTGCTCTGCTCTGCTCTGCTCTGCTCTGCTCTGCTCTGCTCTGCTCTGCTCTGCTCTGTTCTGTTCTGTTTTTTTAGGGTTAGGGTTAGGGTTAGGGTTAGGGTTAGGGTTAGGGTTAGGGTTAGGGTTAGGGTTAGGGTTAGGGTTAGGGTTAGGGTTAGGGTTAGGGTTAGGGTTAGGGTTAGGGTTAGGGTTAGGGTTAGGGTTAGGGTTAGGGTTATCGTTAAGTTAAGTTAAGTCAAGTCAAGTACGGTTAGGGTTAGGGTTAGGGTTAGGGTTAGGGTTATCGTTAAGTTAAGTCAAGTACGGTTAGGGTTAGGGTTAGGGTTAGGGTTAGGGTTAGGGTTAGGGTTAGGGTTAGGGTTAGGGTTAGGGTTAGGGTTAGGGTTAGGGTTAGGGTTAGGGTTAGGGTTAGGGTTAGGGTTAGGGTTAGGGTTAGGGTTAGGAAGTGAAGTCTGGTTCTGGTTCTGGTTCTGGTTCTGGTTCTGGTTCTGCTTCCGGCTCTGGCTCCGGCTCCGGGTTTGTTCTGTTCTGTTCTGTTCTGTTCTGTTCTGCTCTGCTCTGCTCTGCTCTGCTCTGCTCTGCTCTGCTCTGTTCTGTTCTGTTCTGTTTTTTTAGGGTTAGGGTTAGGGTTAGGGTTAGGGTTAGGGTTAGGGTTAGGGTTAGGGTTAGGGTTAGGGTTAGGGTTAGGGTTAGGGTTAGGGTTAGGGTTAGGAAGTGAAGTCTGGTTCTGGTTCTGGTTCTGGTTCTGGTTCTGGTTCTGCTTCCGGCTCTGGCTCCGGCTCCGGCTCCGGCTCCGGCTCCGGCTCCGGCTCCGGGTTTGTTCTGTTCTGTTCTGTTCTGTTCTGTTCTGCTCTGCTCTGCTCTGCTCTGCTCTGCTCTGCTCTGCTCTGCTCTGTTCTGTTCTGTTCTGTTTTTTTAGGGTTAGGGTTAGGGTTAGGGTTAGGGTTAGGGTTAGGGTTAGGGTTAGGGTTAGGGTTAGGGTTAGGGTTAGGGTTAGGGTTAGGGTTAGGGTTAGGGTTAGGGTTAGGGTTATCGTTAAGTTAAGTCAAGTCAAGTACGGTTAGGGTTAGGGTTAGGGTTAGGGTTAGGGTTAGGGTTAGGGTTAGGGTTAGGGTTAGGGTTAGGGTTAGGGTTAGGGTTAGGGTTAGGGTTAGGGTTAGGGTTATCGTTAAGTTAAGTCAAGTCAAGTACGGTTAGGGTTAGGGTTAGGGTTAGGGTTAGGGTTAGGGTTAGGGTTAGGGTTAGGGTTAGGGTTAGGGTTAGGGTTAGGGTTAAGGTTATCGTTAAATTAAGTCAAGTTAAGTACGGTTAGGGTTAGGGTTAGGGTTAGGGTTAGGGTTAGGGTTAGGGTTAGGGTTAGGGTTATCGTTAAGTTAAGTCAAGTCAAGTACGGTTAAGGTTAGGGTTAGGGTTAGGGTTAGGGTTAGGGTTAGGGTTAGGGTTATCGTTAAGTTAAGTCAAGTACGGTTAGGGTTAGGGTTAGGGTTAGGGTTAGGGTTAGGGTTAGGGTTAGGGTTAGGGTTATCGTTAAGGGTTAGGGTTAGGGTTAGGGTTAGGGTTAGGGTTAGGGTTAGGGTTAGGGTTAGGGTTAGGGTTAGGGTTAGGGTTAGGGTTAGGGTTAGGGTTAGGGTTAGGGTTAGGGTTAGGGTTAGGGTTAGGGTTAGGGTTAGGGTTAGGGTTAGGGTTAGGAAGTGAAGTCTGGTTCTGGTTCTGGTTCTGGTTCTGGTTCTGGTTCTGGTTCTGGTTCTGGTTCTGGTTCCGGTTCCGGCTCCGGCTCCGGCTCCGGCTCCGGCTCCGGCTCCGGCTCCGGCTCCGGCTCCGGCTCCGGCTCCGGCTCCGGTTCCGGTTCCGGTTCCGGGTTAGGGTTTGTTCTGTTCTGTTCTGTTCTGTTTTTTTAGTTAGGGTTAGGGTTAGGGTTAGGGTTAGGGTTAGGGTTAGGGTTAGGGTTAGGGTTAGGGTTAGGGTTAGGGTTAGGGTTAGGGTTAGGGTTAGGGTTAGGGTTAGGGTTAGGGTTAGGGTTAGGGTTAGGGTTAGGGTTAGGGTTAGGGTTAGGGTTAGGGTTAGGGTTAGGGTTAGGGTTAGGGTTAGGGTTAGGAAGTGAAGTCTGGTTCTGGTTCTGGTTCCGGTTCCGGTTCCGGTTCCGGTTCCGGTTCCGGTTCCGGTTCCGGTTCCGGCTCCGGCTCCGGCTCCGGCTCCGGCTCCGGCTCCGGCTCCGGCTCCGGCTCCGGCTCCGGCTCCGGTTCCGGTTCCGGTTCCGGTTCCGGGTTAGGGTTTGTTCTGTTCTGTTCTGTTCTGTTTTTTTAGTTAGGGTTAGGGTTAGGGTTAGGGTTAGGGTTAGGGTTAGGGTTAGGGTTAGGGTTAGGGTTAGGGTTAGGGTTAGGGTTAGGGTTAGGGTTAGGGTTAGGGTTAGGGTTAGGGTTAGGGTTAGGGTTAGGGTTAGGGTTCGGGTTAGGGTTAGGGTTAGGGTTAGGGTTAGGGTTAGGGTTAGGGTTAGGGTTAGGGTTAGGGTTATCGTTAAGTTAAGTCAAGTCAAGTACGGTTAGGGTTAGGGTTAGGGTTAGGGTTAGGGTTAGGGTTAGGGTTAGGGTTAGGGTTAGGGTTAGGGTTAGGGTTAGGGTTAGGGTTAGGGTTAGGGTTAGGGTTAGGGTTAGGGTTATCGTTAAGTTAAGTCAAGTACGGTTAGGGTTAGGGTTAGGGTTAGGGTTAGGGTTAGGGTTAGGGTTAGGGTTAGGGTTAGGGTTAGGGTTAGGGTTAGGGTTAGGGTTAGGGTTAGGGTTAGGGTTAGGGTTAGGGTTAGGGTTAGGGTTAGGGTTAGGGTTAGGGTTATCGTTAAGTTAAGTCAAGTCAAGTACGGTTAGGGTTAGGGTTAGGGTTAGGGTTAGGGTTAGGGTTAGGGTTAGGGTTAGGGTTAGGGTTAGGGTTAGGGTTAGGGTTAGGGTTAGGAAGTGAAGTCTGGTTCTGGTTCTGGTTCTGGTTCTGGTTCTGGTTCCGGTTCCGGTTCCGGTTCCGGTTCCGGCTCCGGTTCCGGCTCCGGCTCCGGCTCCGGCTCCGGCTCCGGCTCCGGCTCCGGTTCCGGGTTAGGGTTTGTTCTGTTCTGTTCTGTTCTGTTCTGTTTTTTTAGTTAGGGTTAGGGTTAGGGTTAGGGTTAGGGTTAGGGTTAGGGTTAGGGTTAGGGTTAGGGTTAGGGTTAGGGTTAGGGTTAGGGTTAGGGTTAGGGTTAGGGTTAGGGTTAGGGTTAGGGTTAGGGTTAGGGTTAGGGTTAGGGTTAGGGTTAGGGTTAGGGTTAGGGTTAGGGTTAGGGTTAGGGTTAGGGTTAGGGTAAGGGTTAGGGTTATCGTTAAGTCAAGTCAAGTACGGTTAGGGTTAGGGTTAGGGTTAGGGTTAGGGTTAGGGTTAGGGTTAGGGTTAGGGTTAGGGTTAGGGTTAGGGTTAGGAAGTGAAGTCTGGTTCTGGTTCTGGTTCTGGTTCTGGTTCCGGTTCCGGTTCCGGTTCCGGTTCCGGTTCCGGTTCCGGTTCCGGCTCCGGCTCCGGCTCCGGCTCCGGTTCCGGTTCCGGTTCCGGTTCCGGGTTAGGGTTTGTTCTGTTCTGTTCTGTTTTTTTAGTTAGGGTTAGGGTTAGGGTTAGGGTTAGGGTTAGGGTTAGGGTTAGGGTTAGGGTTAGGGTTAGGGTTAGGGTTAGGGTTAGGGTTAGGGTTAGGGTTAGGGTTAGGGTTAGGGTTAGGGTTAGGGTTAGGGTTAGGGTTAGGGTTAGGGTTAGGGTTAGGGTTAGGGTTAGGGTTAGGGTTATTGTTAAGTCAAGTCAAGTACGGTTAGGGTTAGGGTTAGGGTTA
>NC_091957.1:30548083-30563083 GCF_031021105.1 Erythrolamprus reginae
TTCTGTTCTGTTCTGCTCTGCTCTGCTCTGCTCTGCTCTGCTCTGCTCTGCTCTGCTCTGCTCTGCTCTGCTCTGCTCTGCTCTGCTCTGTTCTGTTCTGTTTTTTTAGGGTTAGGGTTAGGGTTAGGGTTAGGGTTAGGGTTAGGGTTAGGGTTAGGGTTAGGGTTAGGGTTAGGGTTAGGGTTAGGGTTATCGTTAAGTTAAGTTAAGTTAAGTCAAGTCAAGTACGGTTAGGGTTAGGGTTAGGGTTAGGGTTAGGGTTAGGGTTAGGGTTAGGGTTAGGGTTAGGGTTAGGGTTAGGGTTAGGGTTAGGGTTAGGGTTAGGGTTAGGGTTAGGGTTAGGAAGTGAAGTCTGGTTCTGGTTCTGGTTCTGGTTCTGGTTCTGGTTCTGGTTCTGGTTCTGGTTCTGGTTCTGGTTCTGGTTCTGCTTCCGGCTCCGGCTCCGGCTCCGGCTCCGGCTCCGGCTCCGGGTTTGTTCTGTTCTGTTCTGTTCTGTTCTGTTCTGTTCTGCTCTGCTCTGCTCTGCTCTGCTCTGCTCTGCTCTGCTCTGCTCTGTTCTGTTCTGTTTTTTTAGGGTTAGGGTTAGGGTTAGGGTTAGGGTTAGGGTTAGGGTTAGGGTTAGGGTTAGGGTTAGGGTTAGGGTTAGGGTTAGGGTTAGGGTTAGGGTTAGGGTTAGCGTTAGCGTTAGCGTTAGCGTTAGCGTTATCGTTAAGTCAAGTCAAGTACGGTTAGGGTTAGGGTTAGGGTTAGGGTTAGGGTTAGGGTTAGGGTTAGGGTTAGGGTTAGGGTTAGGGTTAGGGTTAGGGTTAGGGTTAGGGTTAGGGTTAGGGTTAGGGTTAGGGTTAGGGTTAGGGTTAGGGTTAGGGTTAGGGTTAGGGTTAGGGTTAGGGTTAGGGTTAGGGTTAGGAAGTGAAGTCTGGTTCTGGTTCTGGTTCTGGTTCCGGTTCCGGTTCCGGTTCCGGTTCCGGTTCCGGCTCCGGTTCCGGTTCCGGCTCCGGTTCCGGCTCCGGCTCCGGCTCCGGCTCCGGTTCCGGTTCCGGTTCCGGTTCCGGTTCCGGTTCCGGTTCCGGGTTAGGGTTTGTTCTGTTCTGTTCTGTTCTGTTTTTTTAGTTAGGGTTAGGGTTAGGGTTAGGGTTAGGGTTAGGGTTAGGGTTAGGGTTAGGGTTAGGGTTAGGGTTAGGGTTAGGGTTAGGGTTAGGGTTATCGTTAAGTTAAGTCAAGTACGGTTAGGGTTAGGGTTAGGGTTAGGGTTAGGGTTAGGGTTAGGGTTAGGGTTAGGGTTAGGGTTAGGGTTAGGGTTAGGGTTATCGTTAAGTCAAGTCAAGTACGGTTAGGGTTAGGGTTAGGGTTAGGGTTAGGGTTAGGGTTAGGGTTAGGGTTAGGGTTAGTGTTAGTGTTAGGGTTAGGGTTAGGGTTAGGGTTAGGGTTAGGGTTAGGGTTAGGGTTAGGGTTAGGGTTAGGAAGTGAAGTCTGGTTCTGGTTCTGGTTCTGGTTCTGGTTCTGGTTCTGGTTCTGGTTCCGGTTCCGGTTCCGGTTCCGGTTCCGGTTCCGGCTCCGGCTCCGGCTCCGGCTCCGGCTCCGGCTCCGGCTCCGGCTCCGGCTCCGGCTCCGGCTCCGGCTCTGGTTCCGGTTCCGGTTCCGGGTTAGGGTTTGTTCTGTTCTGTTCTGCTCTGTTTTTTTAGTTAGGGTTAGGGTTAGGGTTAGGGTTAGGGTTAGGGTTAGGGTTAGGGTTAGGGTTAGGGTTAGGGTTAGGGTTAGGGTTAGGGTTAGGGTTAGGGTTAGGGTTAGGGTTAGGGTTAGGGTTAGGGTTAGGGTTAGGGTTAGGGTTAGGGTTAGGGTTAGGGTTAGGGTTAGGGTTAGGGTTAGGGTTAGGGTTAGGGTTAGGGTTAGGGTTATCGTTAAGTTAAGTCAAGTCAAGTACGGTTAGGGTTAGGGTTAGGGTTAGGGTTAGGGTTAGGGTTAGGGTTAGGGTTAGGGTTAGGGTTAGGGTTAGGGTTAGGGTTAGGGTTAGGGTTAGGGTTAGGGTTAGGGTTAGGGTTAGGGTTAGGGTTAGGGTTAGGGTTAGGGTTAGGGTTAGGGTTAGGGTTAGGGTTAGGGTTAGGGTTAGGGTTAGGGTTAGGGTTAGGGTTAGGGTTAGGGTTAGGGTTAGGGTTAGGGTTAGGGTTAGGGTTAGGGTTAGGGTTAGGGTTAGGGTTAGGGTTAGGGTTAGGGTTAGGGTTAGGAAGTGAAGTCTGGTTCTGGTTCTGGTTCTGGTTCTGGTTCTGGTTCTGGTTCTGGTTCTGCTTCCGCTTCCGGCTCCGGCTCCGGCTCCGGCTCCGGCTCCGGCTCCGGCTCCGGCTCCGGCTCCGGCTCCGGCTCCGGGTTTGTTCTGTTCTGTTCTGTTCTGTTCTGCTCTGCTCTGCTCTGCTCTGCTCTGCTCTGCTCTGCTCTGCTCTGCTCTGCTCTGCTCTGCTCTGTTCTGTTCTGTTTTTTTAGGGTTAGGGTTAGGGTTAGGGTTAGGGTTAGGGTTAGGGTTAGGGTTAGGGTTAGGGTTAGGGTTAGGGTTAGGGTTAGGGTTAGGGTTAGGGTTAGGGTTAGGGTTAGGGTTATCGTTAAGTTAAGTTAAGTCAAGTCAAGTACGGTTAGGGTTAGGGTTAGGGTTAGGGTTAGGGTTAGGGTTAGGGTTAGGGTTAGGGTTAGGGTTAGGGTTAGGGTTAGGGTTAGGGTTAGGGTTAGGGTTAGGGTTAGGGTTAGGGTTAGGGTTAGGGTTAGGGTTAGGAAGTGAAGTCTGGTTCTGGTTCTGGTTCTGGTTCTGGTTCTGGTTCTGGTTCTGGTTCTGCTTCCGGCTCCGGCTCCGGCTCCGGCTCCGGCTCCGGGTTTGTTCTGTTCTGTTCTGTTCTGTTCTGCTCTGCTCTGCTCTGCTCTGCTCTGCTCTGCTCTGCTCTGCTCTGCTCTGCTCTGCTCTGTTCTGTTCTGTTCTGTTCTGTTTTTTTAGGGTTAGGGTTAGGGTTAGGGTTAGGGTTAGGGTTAGGGTTAGGGTTAGGGTTAGGGTTAGGGTTAGGGTTAGCGTTAGCGTTAGCGTTAGCGTTAGCGTTAGCGTTAGCGTTAGCGTTAGCGTTAGCGTTAGCGTTAGGGTTAGGGTTAGGGTTAGGGTTAGGGTTAGGGTTAGGGTTAGGGTTAGGGTTAGGAAGTGAAGTCTGGTTCTGGTTCTGGTTCCGGTTCCGGTTCCGGTTCCGGTTCCGGCTCCGGCTCCGGTTCCGGCTCCGGCTCCGGCTCCGGCTCCGGCTCCGGCTCCGGTTCCGGCTCCGGTTCCGGTTCCGGTTCCGGGTTAGGGTTTGTTCTGTTCTGTTCTGTTCTGTTTTTTTAGTTAGGGTTAGGGTTAGGGTTAGGGTTAGGGTTAGGGTTAGGGTTAGGGTTAGGGTTAGGGTTAGGGTTAGGATAGGGTTAGGGTTAGGGTTAGGGTTAGGGTTAGGGTTAGGGTTAGGGTTAGGGTTAGGGTTAGGGTTATCGTTAAGTTAAGTCAAGTACGGTTAGGGTTAGGGTTAGGGTTAGGGTTAGGGTTAGGGTTAGGGTTAGGGTTAGGGTTAGGGTTAGGGTTAGGGTTAGGGTTAGGGTTAGGGTTAGGGTTAGGGTTAGGGTTAGGGTTAGGGTTAGGGTTAGGGTTATCGTTAAGTCAAGTCAAGTACGGTTAGGGTTAGGGTTAGGGTTAGGGTTATGGTTAGGGTTAGGGTTATGGTTAGGGTTAGGGTTAGGGTTAGGGTTAGGGTTAGGGTTAGGGTTAGGGTTAGGGTTAGGGTTAGGGTTAGGGTTAGGGTTAGGGTTAGGGTTAGGGTTAGGAAGTGAAGTCTGGTTCTGGTTCTGGTTCTGGTTCTGGTTCCGGTTCCGGCTCCGGTTCCGGCTCCGGTTCCGGCTCCGGTTCCGGCTCCGGCTCCGGCTCCGGCTCCGGCTCCGGCTCCGGCTCCGGTTCCGGTTCCGGTTCCGGTTCCGGGTTAGGGTTTGTTCTGTTCTGTTCTGTTCTGTTTTTTTAGTTAGGGTTAGGGTTAGGGTTAGGGTTAGGGTTAGGGTTAGGGTTAGGGTTAGGGTTAGGGTTAGGGTTAGGGTTAGGGTTAGGGTTAGGGTTAGGGTTAGGGTTAGGGTTAGGGTTAGGGTTAGGGTTAGGGTTAGGGTTAGGGTTAGGGTTAGGGTTAGGGTTAGGGTTATCGTTAAGTTAAGTCAAGTACGGTTAGGGTTAGGGTTAGGGTTAGGGTTAGGGTTAGGGTTAGGGTTAGGGTTAGGGTTAGGGTTAGGGTTAGGGTTAGGGTTAGGGTTAGGGTTAGGGTTAGGGTTAGGGTTAGGGTTAGGGTTATCGTTAAGTCAAGTCAAGTACGGTTAGGGTTAGGGTTAGGGTTAGGGTTAGGGTTAGGGTTAGGGTTAGGGTTAGGGTTAGGGTTAGGGTTAGGGTTAGGGTTAGGAAGTGAAGTCTGGTTCTGGTTCTGGTTCTGGTTCTGGTTCTGGTTCCGGTTCCGGTTCCGGTTCCGGTTCCGGTTCCGGTTCCGGTTCCGGCTCCGGCTCCGGCTCCGGCTCCGGCTCCGGCTCCGGTTCCGGTTCCGGTTCCGGTTCCGGTTCCGGGTTAGGGTTTGTTCTGTTCTGTTCTGTTCTGTTTTTTTAGTTAGGGTTAGGGTTAGGGTTAGGGTTAGGGTTAGGGTTAGGGTTAGGGTTAGGGTTAGGGTTAGGGTTAGGGTTAGGGTTAGGGTTAGGGTTAGGGTTAGGGTTAGGGTTAGGGTTAGGGTTAGGGTTAGGGTTAGGGTTAGGGTTAGGGTTAGGGTTAGGGTTCGGGTTCGGGTTCGGGTTCGGGTTCGGGTTAGGGTTAGGGTTAGGGTTAGGGTTAGGGTTAGGGTTAGGGTTAGGGTTAGGGTTAGGGTTAGGGTTAGGGTTAGGGTTAGGGTTAGGGTTAGGGTTAGGGTTAGGGTTAGGGTTAGGGTTAGGGTTAGGGTTAGGGTTAGGGTTAGGGTTAGGGTTATCGTTAAGTTAAGTCAAGTCAAGTACGGTTAGGGTTAGGGTTAGGGTTAGGGTTAGGGTTAGGGTTAGGGTTAGGGTTAGGGTTAGGGTTAGGGTTAGGGTTAGGGTTAGGGTTAGGGTTAGGGTTAGGGTTAGGGTTAGGGTTAGGGTTAGGGTTATCGTTAAGTTAAGTCAAGTCAAGTACGGTTAGGGTTAGGGTTAGGGTTAGGGTTAGGGTTAGGGTTAGGGTTAGGGTTATCGTTAAGTTAAGTCAAGTCAAGTACGGTTAAGGTTAGGGTTAGGGTTAGGGTTAGGGTTAGGGTTAGGGTTATCGTTAAGTTAAGTCAAGTACGGTTAGGGTTAGGGTTAGGGTTAGGGTTAGGGTTAGGGTTAGGGTTAGGGTTAGGGTTAGGGTTAGGGTTAGGGTTAGGGTTAGGGTTAGGGTTAGGGTTAGGGTTAGGGTTAGGGTTAGGGTTAGGGTTAGGGTTAGGGTTAGGGTTAGGGTTAGGGTTAGGGTTAGGGTTAGGGTTAGGGTTAGGGTTATCGTTAAGTTAAGTCAAGTACGGTTAGGGTTAGGGTTAGGGTTAGGGTTAGGGTTAGGGTTAGGGTTAGGGTTAGGGTTAGGGTTAGGGTTAGGGTTAGGGTTAGGGTTAGGGTTAGGGTTAGGGTTAGGGTTAGGGTTAGGGTTATCGTTAAGTTAAGTCAAGTACGGTTAGGGTTAGGGTTAGGGTTAGGGTTAGGGTTAGGGTTAGGGTTAGGGTTAGGGTTAGGGTTAGGGTTAGGGTTAGGGTTAGGGTTAGGGTTATCGTTAAGTTAAGTCAAGTACGGTTAGGGTTAGGGTTAGGGTTAGGGTTAGGGTTAGGGTTAGGGTTAGGGTTAGGGTTAGGGTTAGGGTTAGGGTTAGGGTTAGGGTTAGGGTTAGGAAGTGAAGTCTGGTTCTGGTTCTGGTTCTGGTTCTGGTTCTGGTTCTGGTTCTGGTTCTGGTTCCGCTTCCGGCTCCGGCTCCGGCTCCGGCTCCGGCTCCGGCTCCGGCTCCGGGTTTGTTCTGTTCTGTTCTGTTCTGTTCTGTTCTGCTCTGCTCTGCTCTGCTCTGCTCTGCTCTGCTCTGCTCTGCTCTGCTCTGTTCTGTTCTGTTCTGTTTTTTTAGGGTTAGGGTTAGGGTTAGGGTTAGGGTTAGGGTTAGGGTTAGGGTTAGGGTTAGGGTTAGGGTTAGGGTTAGGGTTAGGGTTAGGGTTAGGGTTAGGGTTAGGGTTATCGTTAAGTTAAGTTAAGTTAAGTCAAGTCAAGTACGGTTAGGGTTAGGGTTAGGGTTAGGGTTAGGGTTAGGGTTAGGGTTAGGGTTAGGGTTAGGGTTAGGGTTAGGGTTAGGGTTAGGGTTAGGGTTAGGGTTAGGGTTAGGGTTAGGGTTAGGGTTAGGGTTAGGGTTAGGGTTAGGGTTAGGGTTAGGGTTAGGGTTAGGGTTAGGGTTAGGGTTAGGGTTAGGGTTAGGGTTAGGGTTAGGGTTAGGGTTAGGGTTAGGGTTAGGGTTATCGTTAAGTTAAGTCAAGTCAAGTACGGTTAGGGTTAGGGTTAGGGTTAGGGTTAGGGTTAGGGTTAGGGTTAGGGTTAGGGTTAGGGTTAGGGTTAGGGTTAGGGTTATCGTTAAGTTAAGTCAAGTACGGTTAGGGTTAGGGTTAGGGTTAGGGTTAGGGTTAGGGTTAGGGTTAGGGTTAGGGTTAGGGTTAGGGTTAGGGTTAGGGTTAGGGTTAGGGTTAGGGTTAGGGTTAGGGTTAGGGTTATCGTTAAGTTAAGTTAAGTTAAGTCAAGTCAAGTACGGTTAGGGTTAGGGTTAGGGTTAGGGTTAGGGTTAGGGTTAGGGTTAGGGTTAGGGTTAGGGTTAGGGTTAGGGTTAGGGTTAGGGTTAGGGTTAGGGTTAGGGTTAGGGTTAGGGTTAGGGTTAGGGTTAGGGTTAGGAAGTGAAGTCTGGTTCTGGTTCTGGTTCCGGTTCCGGTTCCGGTTCCGGTTCCGGTTCCGGTTCCGGTTCCGGCTCCGGTTCCGGCTCCGGCTCCGGCTCCGGCTCCGGCTCCGGCTCCGGTTCCGGTTCCGGTTCCGGTTCCGGTTCCGGGTTAGGGTTTGTTCTGTTCTGTTCTGTTCTGTTTTTTTAGTTAGGGTTAGGGTTAGGGTTAGGGTTAGGGTTAGGGTTAGGGTTAGGGTTAGGGTTAGGGTTAGGGTTAGGGTTAGGGTTAGGGTTAGGGTTAGGGTTAGGGTTAGGGTTATCGTTAAGTTAAGTCAAGTACGGTTAGGGTTAGGGTTAGGGTTAGGGTTAGGGTTAGGGTTAGGGTTAGGGTTAGGGTTAGGGTTAGGGTTAGGGTTAGGGTTAGGGTTAGGGTTATCGTTAAGTCAAGTCAAGTACGGTTAGGGTTAGGGTTAGGGTTAGGGTTATGGTTATGGTTAGGGTTAGGGTTAGGGTTAGGGTTAGGGTTAGGGTTAGGGTTAGGGTTAGGGTTAGGGTTAGGGTTAGGGTTAGGGTTAGGGTTAGGGTTAGGGTTAGGGTTAGGGTTAGGGTTAGGGTTAGGGTTAGGGTTAGGGTTAGGAAGTGAAGTCTGGTTCTGGTTCTGGTTCTGGTTCTGGTTCTGGTTCCGGTTCCGGTTCCGGTTCCGGTTCCGGCTCCGGTTCCGGTTCCGGCTCCGGTTCCGGCTCCGGCTCCGGCTCCGGCTCCGGCTCCGGCTCCGGCTCCGGTTCCGGCTCCGGTTCCGGTTCCGGTTCCGGGTTAGGGTTTGTTCTGTTCTGTTCTGTTCTGTTTTTTAAGTTAGGGTTAGGGTTAGGGTTAGGGTTAGGGTTAGGGTTAGGGTTAGGGTTAGGGTTAGGGTTAGGGTTAGGATAGGGTTAGGGTTAGGGTTAGGGTTAGGGTTAGGGTTAGGGTTAGGGTTATCGTTAAGTTAAGTCAAGTACGGTTAGGGTTAGGGTTAGGGTTAGGGTTAGGGTTAGGGTTAGGGTTAGGGTTAGGGTTAGGGTTAGGGTTAGGGTTAGGGTTAGGGTTAGGGTTAGGGTTAGGGTTATCGTTAAGTCAAGTCAAGTACGGTTAGGGTTAGGGTTAGGGTTAGGGTTATGGTTAGGGTTAGGGTTAGGGTTAGGGTTAGGGTTAGGGTTAGGGTTAGGGTTAGGGTTAGGGTTAGGGTTAGGGTTAGGGTTAGGGTTAGGGTTAGGGTTAGGGTTAGGGTTAGGGTTAGGGTTAGGGTTAGGGTTATCGTTAAGTTAAGTCAAGTACGGTTAGGGTTAGGGTTAGGGTTAGGGTTAGGGTTAGGGTTAGGGTTAGGGTTAGGGTTAGGGTTAGGGTTAGGGTTAGGGTTAGGGTTAGGGTTAGGGTTAGGGTTAGGGTTAGGGTTATCGTTAAGTCAAGTCAAGTACGGTTAGGGTTAGGGTTAGGGTTAGGGTTAGGGTTAGGGTTAGGGTTAGGGTTAGGGTTAGGGTTAGGGTTAGGGTTAGGGTTAGGGTTAGGAAGTGAAGTCTGGTTCTGGTTCTGGTTCTGGTTCTGGTTCCGGTTCCGGTTCCGGTTCCGGTTCCGGTTCCGGTTCCGGCTCCGGCTCCGGCTCCGGCTCCGGCTCCGGCTCCGGCTCCGGTTCCGGTTCCGGTTCCGGTTCCGGGTTAGGGTTTGTTCTGTTCTGTTCTGTTCTGTTTTTTTAGTTAGGGTTAGGGTTAGGGTTAGGGTTAGGGTTAGGGTTAGGGTTAGGGTTAGGGTTAGGGTTAGGGTTAGGGTTAGGGTTAGGGTTAGGGTTAGGGTTAGGGTTAGGGTTAGGGTTAGGGTTAGGGTTAGGGTTAGGGTTAGGGTTAGGGTTAGGGTTAGGGTTAGGGTTAGGGTTAGGGTTAGGGTTAGGGTTAGGGTTAGGGTTAGGGTTAGGGTTAGGGTTAGGGTTAGGGTTAGGGTTAGGGTTAGGGTTAGGGTTAGGGTTAGGGTTAGGGTTAGGGTTATCGTTAAGTTAAGTCAAGTCAAGTACGGTTAGGGTTAGGGTTAGGGTTAGGGTTAGGGTTAGGGTTAGGGTTAGGGTTAGGGTTAGGGTTAGGGTTAGGGTTAGGGTTAGGGTTAGGGTTAGGGTTAGGGTTAGGGTTATCGTTAAGTTAAGTCAAGTCAAGTACGGTTAGGGTTAGGGTTAGGGTTAGGGTTAGGGTTAGGGTTAGGGTTAGGGTTATCGTTAAGTTAAGTCAAGTCAAGTACGGTTAAGGTTAGGGTTAGGGTTAGGGTTAGGGTTAGGGTTAGGGTTAGGGTTATCGTTAAGTTAAGTCAAGTACGGTTAGGGTTAGGGTTAGGGTTAGGGTTAGGGTTAGGGTTAGGGTTAGGGTTAGGGTTAGGGTTAGGGTTAGGGTTAGGGTTAGGGTTAGGGTTAGGGTTAGGGTTAGGGTTAGGGTTAGGGTTAGGGTTAGGGTTAGGGTTAGGGTTAGGGTTAGGGTTAGGGTTAGGGTTAGGGTTAGGGTTAGGGTTAGGGTTAGGGTTAGGGTTAGGGTTAGGGTTAGGGTTAGGGTTAGGGTTAGGGTTAGGGTTATCGTTAAGTTAAGTCAAGTACGGTTAGGGTTAGGGTTAGGGTTAGGGTTAGGGTTAGGGTTAGGGTTAGGGTTAGGGTTAGGGTTAGGGTTAGGGTTAGGGTTAGGGTTAGGGTTAGGGTTATCGTTAAGTTAAGTCAAGTACGGTTAGGGTTAGGGTTAGGGTTAGGGTTAGGGTTAGGGTTAGGGTTAGGGTTCGGGTTAGGGTTAGGGTTAGGGTTAGGGTTATCGTTAAGTTAAGTCAAGTACGGTTAGGGTTAGGGTTAGGGTTAGGGTTAGGGTTAGGGTTAGGGTTAGGGTTAGGGTTAGGGTTAGGGTTAGGGTTAGGGTTAGGATTAGGGTTAGGGTTAGGGTTAGGGTTAGGGTTAGGGTTAGGGTTAGGAAGTGAAGTCTGGTTCTGGTTCTGGTTCTGGTTCTGGTTCTGGTTCTGGTTCTGGTTCTGGTTCCGCTTCCGGCTCCGGCTCCGGCTCCGGCTCCGGCTCCGGCTCCGGCTCCGGGTTTGTTCTGTTCTGTTCTGTTCTGTTCTGTTCTGTTCTGCTCTGCTCTGCTCTGCTCTGCTCTGCTCTGCTCTGCTCTGCTCTGTTCTGTTCTGTTCTGTTTTTTTAGGGTTAGGGTTAGGGTTAGGGTTAGGGTTAGGGTTAGGGTTAGGGTTAGGGTTAGGGTTAGGGTTAGGGTTAGGGTTAGGGTTAGGGTTAGGGTTAGGGTTAGGGTTATCGTTAAGTTAAGTTAAGTTAAGTCAAGTCAAGTACGGTTAGGGTTAGGGTTAGGGTTAGGGTTAGGGTTAGGGTTAGGGTTAGGGTTAGGGTTAGGGTTAGGGTTAGGGTTAGGGTTAGGGTTAGGGTTAGGGTTAGGGTTAGGGTTAGGGTTAGGGTTAGGGTTAGGGTTAGGGTTAGGGTTAGGGTTAGGGTTAGGGTTAGGGTTAGGGTTAGGGTTAGGGTTAGGGTTAGGGTTAGGGTTAGGGTTAGGGTTAGGGTTAGGGTTATCGTTAAGTTAAGTCAAGTCAAGTACGGTTAGGGTTAGGGTTAGGGTTAGGGTTAGGGTTAGGGTTAGGGTTAGGGTTAGGGTTAGGGTTAGGGTTAGGGTTAGGGTTAGGGTTATCGTTAAGTTAAGTCAAGTACGGTTAGGGTTAGGGTTAGGGTTAGGGTTAGGGTTAGGGTTAGGGTTAGGGTTAGGGTTAGGGTTAGGGTTAGGGTTAGGGTTAGGGTTAGGGTTAGGGTTAGGGTTATCGTTAAGTTAAGTTAAGTTAAGTCAAGTCAAGTACGGTTAGGGTTAGGGTTAGGGTTAGGGTTAGGGTTAGGGTTAGGGTTAGGGTTAGGGTTAGGGTTAGGGTTAGGGTTAGGGTTAGGGTTAGGGTTAGGGTTAGGGTTAGGGTTAGGAAGTGAAGTCTGGTTCTGGTTCTGGTTCTGGTTCTGGTTCTGGTTCTGGTTCTGGTTCTGGTTCTGGTTCTGCTTCCGGCTCCGGCTCCGGCTTCGGCTCCGGCTCCGGCTCCGGCTCCGGGTTTGTTCTGTTCTGTTCTGTTCTGTTCTGTTCTGTTCTGCTCTGCTCTGCTCTGCTCTGCTCTGCTCTGCTCTGCTCTGCTCTGCTCTGCTCTGTTCTGTTCTGTTCTGTTTTTTTAGGGTTAGGGTTAGGGTTAGGGTTAGGGTTAGGGTTAGGGTTAGGGTTAGGGTTAGGGTTAGGGTTAGGGTTAGGGTTAGGGTTAGGGTTAGGGTTAGGGTTAGGGTTATCGTTAAGTTAAGTTAAGTTAAGTCAAGTCAAGTACGGTTAGGGTTAGGGTTAGGGTTAGGGTTAGGGTTAGGGTTAGGGTTAGGGTTAGGGTTAGGGTTAGGGTTAGGGTTAGGGTTAGGGTTAGGGTTAGGGTTAGGGTTAGGGTTAGGGTTAGGAAGTGAAGTCTGGTTCTGGTTCTGGTTCTGGTTCTGGTTCTGGTTCTGGTTCTGGTTCTGCTTCCGGCTCCGGCTCCGGCTCCGGCTCCGGCTCCGGCTCCGGCTCCGGGTTTGTTCTGTTCTGTTCTGTTCTGTTCTGTTCTGCTCTGCTCTGCTCTGCTCTGCTCTGCTCTGCTCTGCTCTGCTCTGCTCTGTTCTGTTCTGTTCTGTTTTTTTAGGGTTAGGGTTAGGGTTAGGGTTAGGGTTAGGGTTAGGGTTAGGGTTAGGGTTAGGGTTAGGGTTAGGGTTAGCGTTAGCGTTAGCGTTAGCGTTAGCGTTAGCGTTAGCGTTAGCGTTAGCATTAGCGTTAGCGTTAGCGTTAGCGTTAGCGTTATCGTTAAGTCAAGTCAAGTACGGTTAGGGTTAGGGTTAGGGTTAGGGTTAGGGTTAGGGTTAGGGTTAGGGTTAGGGTTAGGGTTAGGGTTAGGGTTAGGGTTAGGGTTAGGGTTAGGGTTAGGGTTAGGGTTAGGGTTAGGGTTAGGGTTAGGGTTAGGGTTAGGGTTAGGGTTAGGGTTAGGAAGTGAAGTCTGGTTCTGGTTCTGGTTCTGGTTCTGGTTCCGGTTCCGGTTCCGGTTCCGGTTCCGGCTCCGGCTCCGGTTCCGGTTCCGGCTCCGGTTCCGGCTCCGGCTCCGGCTCCGGCTCCGGCTCCGGTTCCGGTTCCGGTTCCGGTTCCGGTTCCGGTTCCGGGTTAGGGTTTGTTCTGTTCTGTTCTGTTCTGTTTTTTTAGTTAGGGTTAGGGTTAGGGTTAGGGTTAGGGTTAGGGTTAGGGTTAGGGTTAGGGTTAGGGTTAGGGTTAGGGTTAGGGTTAGGGTTAGGGTTATCGTTAAGTTAAGTCAAGTACGGTTAGGGTTAGGGTTAGGGTTAGGGTTAGGGTTAGGGTTAGGGTTAGGGTTAGGGTTAGGGTTAGGGTTAGGGTTAGGGTTAGGGTTATCGTTAAGTCAAGTCAAGTACGGTTAGGGTTAGGGTTAGGGTTAGGGTTAGGGTTAGGGTTAGGGTTAGGGTTAGGGTTAGGGTTAGGGTTAGTGTTAGTGTTAGGGTTAGTGTTAGGGTTAGGGTTAGGGTTAGGGTTAGGGTTAGGGTTAGGGTTAGGGTTAGGGTTAGGAAGTGAAGTCTGGTTCTGGTTCTGGTTCTGGGTTCTGGTTCTGGTTCCGGTTCCGGTTCCGGTTCCGGTTCCGGCTCCGGCTCCGGCTCCGGCTCCGGCTCCGGCTCCGGCTCCGGCTCCGGCTCCGGTTCCGGTTCCGGTTCCGGTTCCGGGTTAGGGTTTGTTCTGTTCTGTTCTGTTCTGTTTTTTTAGTTAGGGTTAGGGTTAGGGTTAGGGTTAGGGTTAGGGTTAGGGTTAGGGTTAGGGTTAGGGTTAGGGTTAGGGTTAGGGTTAGGGTTAGGGTTAGGGTTAGGGTTAGGGTTAGGGTTAGGGTTAGGGTTAGGGTTAGGGTTAGGGTTAGGGTTAGGGTTAGGGTTAGGGTTAGGGTTATCGTTAAGTTAAGTCAAGTCAAGTACGGTTAGGGTTAGGGTTAGGGTTAGGGTTAGGGTTAGGGTTAGGGTTAGGGTTAGGGTTAGGGTTAGGGTTAGGGTTAGGGTTAGGGTTAGGGTTAGGGTTAGGGTTAGGGTTAGGGTTAGGGTTAGGGTTAGGGTTAGGGTTAGGGTTAGGGTTAGGGTTAGGGTTAGGGTTAGGGTTAGGGTTAGGGTTAGGGTTAGGGTTAGGGTTAGGGTTTAGGGTTAGGGTTAGGGTTAGGGTTAGGGTTAGGGTTAGGGTTAGGGTTAGGGTTAGGGTTAGGGTTAGGGTTAGGGTTAGGGTTAGGGTTAGGGTTAGGGTTAGGGTTAGGGTTAGGGTTAGGGTTAGGGTTAGGAAGTGAAGTCTGGTTCTGGTTCTGGTTCTGGTTCTGGTTCTGGTTCTGGTTCCGGTTCCGGTTCCGGTTCCGGTTCCGGTTCCGGCTCCGGCTCCGGCTCCGGCTCCGGCTCCGGCTCCGGCTCCGGCTCCGGTTCCGGTTCCGGTTCCGGTTCCGGGTTAGGGTTTGTTCTGTTCTGTTCTGTTCTGTTTTTTTAGTTAGGGTTAGGGTTAGGGTTAGGGTTAGGGTTAGGGTTAGGGTTAGGGTTAGGGTTAGGGTTAGGGTTAGGGTTAGGGTTAGGGTTAGGGTTAGGGTTAGGGTTAGGGTTAGGGTTAGGGTTAGGGTTAGGGTTAGGGTTAGGGTTAGGGTTAGGGTTAGGGTTAGGGTTAGGGTTAGGGTTAGGGTTAGGGTTAGGGTTAGGGTTAGGGTTAGGGTTAGGGTTAGGGTTATCGTTAAGTTAAGTCAAGTCAAGTACGGTTAGGGTTAGGGTTAGGGTTAGGGTTAGGGTTAGGGTTAGGGTTAGGGTTAGGGTTAGGGTTAGGGTTAGGGTTAGGGTTAGGGTTAGGGTTAGGGTTAGGGTTAGGGTTAGGGTTAGGGTTAGGGTTAGGGTTAGGGTTAGGGTTAGGGTTAGGGTTAGGGTTAGGGTTAGGGTTAGGGTTAGGGTTAGGGTTAGGGTTAGGGTTAGGGTTAGGGTTAGGGTTAGGGTTAGGGTTAGGGTTAGGGTTAGGGTTAGGGTTAGGGTTAGGGTTAGGGTTAGGGTTAGGGTTAGGGTTAGGGTTAGGGTTAGGAAGTGAAGTCTGGTTCTGGTTCTGGTTCTGGTTCTGGTTCTGGTTCTGGTTCTGGTTCTGGTTCTGGTTCTGCTTCCGCTTCCGGCTCCGGCTCCGGCTCCGGCTCCGGCTCCGGCTCCGGCTCCGGCTCCGGCTCCGGGTTTGTTCTGTTCTGTTCTGTTCTGTTCTGCTCTGCTCTGCTCTGCTCTGCTCTGCTCTGCTCTGCTCTGCTCTGCTCTGCTCTGCTCTGCTCTGCTCTGCTCTGCTCTGCTCTGCTCTGTTCTGTTCTGTTTTTTTAGGGTTAGGGTTAGGGTTAGGGTTAGGGTTAGGGTTAGGGTTAGGGTTAGGGTTAGGGTTAGGGTTAGGGTTAGGGTTAGGGTTAGGGTTAGGGTTAGGGTTAGGGTTAGGGTTAGGGTTAGGGTTAGGGTTAGGGTTAGGGTTAGGGTTAGGGTTAGGGTTAGGGTTAGGGTTAGGGTTAGGGTTAGGGTTAGGGTTAGGGTTAGGGTTAGGGTTAGGGTTAGGGTTAGGGTTAGGGTTAGGGTTAGGGTTAGGGTTAGGGTTAGGGTTAGGGTTAGGGTTAGGGTTAGGGTTAGGGTTAGGGTTAGGGTTAGGGTTAGGGTTAGGGTTAGGGTTAGGAAGTGAAGTCTGGTTCTGGTTCTGGTTCTGGTTCTGGTTCTGGTTCCGGTTCCGGTTCCGGTTCCGGTTCCGGTTCCGGCTCCGGCTCCGGCTCCGGCTCCGGCTCCGGCTCCGGCTCCGGCTCCGGCTCCGGTTCCGGTTCCGGTTCCGGTTCCGGGTTAGGGTTTGTTCTGTTCTGTTCTGTTCTGTTTTTTTAGTTAGGGTTAGGGTTAGGGTTAGGGTTAGGGTTAGGGTTAGGGTTAGGGTTAGGGTTAGGGTTAGGGTTAGGGTTAGGGTTAGGGTTAGGGTTAGGGTTAGGGTTAGGGTTAGGGTTAGGGTTAGGGTTAGGGTTAGGGTTAGGGTTAGGGTTAGGGTTAGGGTTAGGGTTAGGGTTAGGGTTAG
>NC_091957.1:30581224-30583724 GCF_031021105.1 Erythrolamprus reginae
ACGCTCACCCTCACCTTCACCCTAACCCTAACCCTAACCCTCACCCTAACCCTAACGCTCACCCTCACCTTCACCCTAACCCTAACCCTCACCCTAAACCTAAACCTGAGCTTACCCTAACCCTAACCCTAACCCTAACCATAACACTAACCCTAACCCTAACCCTAAACCTGAGCTTACCCTAACCCAAATGCTAACCCTAACCCTAACCCTATCCCTAACCCTATCCCTATCCCTATCCCTATCCCTAACCCTAACCCTAACCCTAACCCTCACCCTAACCCTAACCCTAAACCTAACCCTAAACCTAACCCTAAACCTGAGCTTACCCTAACCCAAATGCTAACCCTAACCCTATCCCTAGCGCTAACCCTATCCCTATCCCTATCCCTATCCATAACCCTAACCCTAACCCTAACACTAACCCTCACCCTAAACCTAACCCTAACCCTAACCCTATCCCTATCCCTAACCCTAACCCTCACGCACACCCTAACCCTAACCCTCACCATAACCCTAACCCTAACCCTAACCCTAAACCTGAGCTTACCCTAACCCTAACCCTAACCCTTACCCTAACCCTAGCCCTAGCCCTAACCCTCACCCTCACCCTAACCCTCACCCTAACCGTAACCCTCACCCTCACCCTCACCCTAACCCTAACCCTAACCTTAAACGTGAGCTTACCCTAACCCAAATGCTAACCCTAACCCTATCCCTAACCCTATCGCTATCCCTATCCCTATCCCTAACCCTCACCCTCACCCTCACCGTAACCCTAACCCTAGCCCTAACCCTAAACCTAACCCTAAACCTAACCCTAAACCTGAGCTTACCCTAACCCAAATGTTGACCATTACCCTATCCCTAACCCAAGCCCTAGCCCTAACCCTCACCCTAACCCTCACCCTAACCCTAACCCTAACCGTAACCCTCACCCTCACTCTCACCCTAACCCTAAACGTGAGCTTACCCTAACCCAAATGCTAACCCTAACCCTAACCCTAACCCTAACGCTCACCCTCACCCTAACCCTCACCCTAACCCTAAACCTGAGCTTACCCTAACCCTAACCCTAACCCTAACCCTAACCCTAACCATAACCCTAACCCTAACCCTAAACCTGAGCTTACCCTAACCCAAATGCTAACCCTAACCCTAACCCTATCCCTATCCCTATCCCTATCCCTATCCCTATCCCTAACCCTAACCCTCACCCTAAACCTAAACCTAAACCTAACCCTAAACCTAACCTTAAACCTGAGCTTACCCTAACCCAAATGCTAACCCTAACCCTATCCCTAGCGCTAACCCTATCCCTATCCATAACCCTAACCCTAACCCTAACACTAACCCTCACCCTAAACCTAACCCTAACCCTCACCCTCACCCTATCCCTAACCCTAACCCTCACGCACACCCTAACCCTAACCCTAACCCTAACCCTAACCCTAACCCTAACCCTCACCATAACCCTAACCCTAACCCTAACTCTAAACCTGAGCTTACCCTAACCCTAACCCTAACCCTAACCCTTACCCTAACCCTAGCCCTAACCCTAGCCCTAGCCCTAACCCTAACCCTCACCCTAACCCTAACCTTAAACGTGAGCTTACCGTAACCCAAATGCTAACCCTAACCCTAACCCTAACCCTATCCCTAACCCTATCCCTATCGCTAACCCTCACCGTAACCCTAACCCTAACCCTAGCCCTAACCCTAACCCTAACCCTAACCCTAAACCTAACCCTAAACCTAACCCTAAACCTGAGCTTACCCTAACCCAAATGCTGACCCTTACCCTATCCCTAACCCAAGCCCTAGCCCTAACCCTCACCCTAACCCTAACCGTAACCCTCACCCTCACTCTCACCCTAACCCTAACCCTAAACGTGAGCTTACCCTAACCCAAATGCTAACCCTAACCCTAACCCTAACCCTAGCGCTAACCCTATCCCTATCCCTATCCCTATCCCTAACCCTAACCCTATCCCTAACCCTAACCCTCACGCACACCCTAACCCTAACCCTAACCCTCACCCTAACCATAACCCTCACCCTCACCCTAACCCTCACCCTAACCCTAACCCTAACCCTAACCCTGAGCTTACCCTAATCCTAACCCTAACCCTAACCCTAACCCTAAACATAACCCTAAACCTAACCCTAAACCTAAACCTGAGCTTACCCTAACCCAAATGCTAACCCTAACCCTAATCCTATCCCTAACCCTATCCCTATCCCTATTCCTAACCCTATCCCTATCCCTATCCCTAACCCTCACCCTAACTCTAACCCTAACCCTAAACCTAACCCTAAACCTGAGCTTACCCTAACCCAAATGCTAACCCTAACCCTAACCCTATCCCTAACCCGATCCCTAACCCGATCCCTAACCTGATCCCTAACCCTAACCCGAACCCTAACCCTAACCCTAACACTCACCCTAACCCTAACCCTAACCCTAACCCTAACCCTCACCCTAACCCTCACCCTAAAC